>NW_021833942.1:7500-37500 GCF_006345805.1 Octopus sinensis | reverse complement strand
GCCATGCTAGAGCACCGCCTTTAGTCGAGCAAATCGACCCCGGAACTTATTCTTTGTAAGCCCAGTACTTATTCTATCGGTCTCTTTTGCCGAACCGCTAAGTAACGGGGACATAAACACACCAGTATCAGTTGTCAAGCAATGCTAGGGGGACAAACACACACACATACATATATATATATATTTATACATATATATACGACGGGCTTTTTTCAGTTTCCGTCTACCAAATCCACTCACAAGGCATTGGTCGGCCCGGGGCTATAGCAGAAGACACTTGCCCAAGATGCCACGCAGTGGAACTGAACCCAGAACCATGTGGTTGGTTAGCAAGCTACAATGGTCATGCCTTTCCCAAGCACAATAAAACAAAATAACTGTAACTGGTGACCATGACTGAATTATAATGTAAACTGGAAGAGGTCCTATGACAGACATACACACCCATCCTCTTACACACGCGCGCACACACGCATACACACGCTCACACGCACTTACACACGTCCGTATGCACGCATGTGAACACACTGACACACACGCATAAGTAAGAGAGAAAGGGGGAGAGAACTCTAAAAGAGTCTCCACACTTACAAGATGACAGTGTGTATTTGTGTGCATGTAGAAATCTCGAAGCTAATTTATCGCCAGCTAAACCTGAAGAGGATTATACAGCGTAAGGTTAGTATTTATTTTATAAAGAGAGAAGGGATTAGGATCAAAACAATCACGGAATTATTTGAATCTGAAATTGTAAGATAGGAGTCTGATACGGCGTGTATTTCGTGTAGTAGATGGCGGTTGGTGGGGGGATATACGGCATAGAAGCAATCGGAATTCTATCGCAAGCTCAGACTTCGGAGATTTTCCACTTGTCACACACAAACACACGCACACACACGCACGCACGCACACACACACACACATACATACACACACACACACAAACACACATTACAAGTGAAATAAACAATAGAGATGCTTAACCCCGTGTGGAAAGTGCTTGACCTACTCAGAGGATTTTAAAGTTCTTTTAAATTCATTGTAATGATGGAAATACTTCTCCTTCCCTGTTGTCGGCAGATATCTCAGGCTCACAAGCATTTTAACCCTTAACCTATACGCTTCGCTTGTGTGGGTCTCGAGGAAAGAACTAGTCTTCAGCTACGGAAGGGGTTCCCTTGCGGTCTTCTATCGACTATAGTCACAGCTAGTTTCGGCTGTCGTGCCCTCCTTCATGACTTTCTCCATTTATTTGGACTCCATTCTATCTTCTGCATGATACAGCTGGAAAGCCGTAGCAGTCGACTACAAGGGGTAATGAAGCCACATGCCATCCCTTGACAAGGGCCTTGTCGACTAAGTCTTGATATTTCGTTTACTTTATCTCGTGCGAAACCTCGAGTCTGCCCTGCCATGGCATTGGGAGTTCAACCATGATGGTTGCTTTTGCATACCTGGTCTTTGTATACCATGTCGGATCGGAATGTTGTTACCATTGTCTCTTTTGGGAAGGCAAGTCTACCCTGCAGGTCCACTTGCATTTCACTGTCTGAAGCAGAGCACAAGACAGGAAACGGGTACCCTACTATTGTTTTTCGTCTTGGATCTTTACAAATTTGATGCCCTTTGGTGGTGGTGGTGGTGGTGGTGGCTGGTATTCATTACTCTTCACCCTTTGCAGATCAGTCCACTTCTAAATTTCGGCAAGAGTCTTGTCATGCCTCCACGTGCATCACCTTTTTCCCAATACCCCAGAGCATCCGGTCAGAATATGATTCAGGGAGTAAAAAGTTGCTCCACACTGCAAGCAGTGTGGGACAGGATGGGTCTTTTATTTGACCCATATTTTAAGGTTATTTGGGGTTGACAAAAGGTCAGAGAGTGCACGTTATCCTTTGTTACCTTCATTGGGGCGTGGCACAGATGGAAGACTGCTATGAAGTGATTCAGCCGAAGAGATTGACCACGGTACTTATTCCTTTTTAAAGGGTACTTTATCAATCAATTTTGTCGAACTATAGGAACGTAAACAAATCAACAGGGGTTATCAAACTGGGGAGAGTACAAACAGGCATTCACATCTATGTAAATACAACACACACCACACATATATATATACATATATATATATATATATATATATTATATATATATATAGTATATATATATATAATATATAATATATAGGGAATAAATCCAAATTTACAGGGAAAAAATCAGATTTAGGATTAATCCAATTTTATAGTAAAATATTATATAATATTAATTAGAGACAAAACCCCTATTTTGCAAAACAAACAAGGAAAGACTTAATCAATACATAAAATTTTAATAAAAAGTAAAAAATAAAAAATAAAAAGTAAAAATAGTTTTGCAAAATAGTGGTTTTGTCTCTAATTATAGTATATAATATATATAATTATATATCTATATATATATATATATATATAATTATATATATATATTATCTATATTTAGAGATAGGGGAGAGAAATATATAATGATACGATGTATTTTACTACTGAATATTTTCATTTTACCATCGTATATTCTTATTTAAGTAATGGTAAAATGTATTTTATTAAAATATATTTCTCTCGTTATTCATAATATTATACAGTCCTTTAGTTTTCCTTTTCTATCGTATTCTATACATTCTATATGTTTTATAGAATATATTAAGCAGTTTTTTTCATGAGTACCACTGCACTAGTTGAATCCGCATTCAATGATTTATATATATATATATGTGTGCGTATATATATATATATATTCGTCTCTTGTATTCACATCCGTCTTGTGCGTTCACATTCCTGTCTTCTACCAAGAAATCTAATGCTTACAGCTTAGTTTTTTTTCTTGGGCTGGCCGAGTTGGAGCAAATATCAGAATTGAACAGCCGAAATTTGCTATGATGATTCGGTGTCTGACTGAAGAAGTGAAGGCTTCGAATGATTTGTCTGTGTTCCGTGTTCGTCCCTTCCTGTATTTCACGTTCATGTATATATAAAAACATTCATTCTTATTATATATATATATATATATATATATGACGGGATACAAAATACACTCATAAGGCATTGGTGAGCCCCGGATCTATAGTAGAACACACTTGCCCAAAGTGCCAGGCAAAGCGAGCTGATAGCATGTTACAAAGTCTGGGGTATACTGTCTTTAGTTGCCATTGTAGTGTTGGGGAGACGTAAGGCCCTAGATGACCTCAAATCCTTCGCCTTTGGCTGCTATTTCTAGCATATCCAATGACCACATATAATTTCCCTATCTTAATTTTATTCTTATTTTTTGTGATTTGATTGTTGTTTTGTTATTATTGTTAATAATAATAATAATATAATAATAATAATGATGATGATGATGATGATAATAATAATAATAATAATGATGATGATGATGATGATGATATAATAATAATAATAATAAATAATAAAATAATAATAATAATAATAATATAATAATAATGATGATGATGATGATGATAAGAATAATAATAAGAATAATAATAATAATAATAATAATATATAAGAATAATAATAATAATATGATGATGATGATGATGATAATAATATAATAATAATGATGATGATGATGATGATAATAATAATAATAATAATGATGATGATGATGATGATATAATAAAATAATAATATAATAATAATAATAATAATAATAATACTAATAATAATGATGATGATGATGATGATAATAATAATAATAATAATAATAGTGATACTATTAATATCATGAAAATAATGATGACGATGATGATGAGTATTTCCTTAGTAAGTGAAATCATTGTTTTCCTCTTAATCGGTGATTTTATCAGAGGAGTAGCAGAACGGAGCAACTGGGAATAGAATGCTTCGACCAAGGATCAATGCGCCGAACAGACAAGGAATGGAACTCGCGATCTTGTGATCATGAACCCAACGCTCTCACCACTAAACCACAGACATTTACGCACACAAATATATATATATATATATATGTGTGTGTGAGTCTATATATATATATATATATATGTGAGTCTATATATTATATATTATATATATATTATATATATAATATATAGACTCACATATATATATATGTGTGGTATGTGTGCATATAACGTAACAGTGTGTATATACACGCGTGTGTTTGTGCACGTGTCTATGTGTGTGCTGTGAATTTGTGTGACTGTCTCTACGTGTACGTATCTATACACGTATATAACATGTGCCTCTGTGTGTGTGTGTTTTGTATGTGAGTGTGTGTGTATGTGTGTGTGTATATGTGTGTGTATGTGTGTGCATCTTTTCGCATTTTGTTTTTTTACTTTCCTGCGATTTTCCCCCTAAAACCAAAGAATATAACACATCCTAATTAATTTATTCCACTCCAGCTTCGGTGTTATTACTTGAAAATCGATCACGCATATTGTCGCAGATTTCTAGAATTCTTCTGCCATCCTGTTTACAAAAAAAAACCAACATCTATGTCGATCTTACATATTTTCCGAAATGAATTTCTTACCCCATTTAATATTTCATGACTACTCTTGCTACTATTACTTCTACTGCTACTATTACAACTACTATTGATGCTGCTAGTAATGTTGAGCAAAGAACGAGTGTAGCTGCTACGGCGAGCGCTGCTACAGTTGCCATTAGAACAGTTGTCTTGGTGATATCTAGTTGCTAAGTGATACATACTGCTATTCCCCCTGTCTCCCAGGATGTTACAGTTAAATCTGCTGCTTCGGTGTATTCTCTTAGAGATGAATCTGCTCTTAACCTTTTCCTCGAAAACTAAGAAGAATTGGTATTGTTACGACTACTACTACAACTACTACTACTACTACTACTACAAGCTAGGTAGATGCGGAACAATGAATATTAGTCCTTCTCCACCCACCTCCAAATATTATATTTATAGACGACAGTCCCATTTTTGTATAACATACGCATCTACAAAAATTTCATACGTATAACCACTCAGAAAACAAATTAGCAATTTAGTTAGGTGTTATGGATAACAGCGTGGCATATATACGTATGTATGTGTTTGTGTGTATGTGTGTGTGTGTATGTGTGTGTGAGTATATACACACATTTTTACCGTGGGTTAACAAGGCTTTATTTAGCCACCTATGCAATTTTGAAAGTGTGTGTGTGAGAGTATACACACACATTTTTACCGTGGGTTAACAAGGCTTTATTTAGCCACCTATGCGATGTTGAAAACTAACGCTGTTCCACAATAGCGTATGCTTGTGCATATGAATATATATATATATATATATATATATATATACACACACACACATACGGTGCGGTGAATATATTGTCGTCTGCATTACGCAAAAATGAAAATAACACTGACATCACATTTTAAAAGATATATTTACATATAATATTACATAAAGATATCTTGAAATACTAATGAGTAAATTTATTCAATAAAATCGCCATTGGCTTCAACCACAACTTCCAGACTTCTTCGGAATCTCTTTTAACTCTTATCGATGCTCTCCTTGCTTAGGTTGTTGAATGCTGCCATAATCCTTGACTTCAGTTCATCTTTGGTGCTACAAGGAGCTCTGTTGGTCTCTCGCTCAACTGTGCCCATCGCATAAAAATCAAGGGGGTTGCCGTATGGGGAGTTAGGCGGTCAGATGTTAGGTGGTTCCGATAATTCTCGTTTCTTTCAATGTGGGAAGCACTCCGTCGGTTACGACGACGAGGGTTCCGGTTGATCCGAATCAACGGAACAGCCTGCTCGTGAAATTAACGTGTAAGTGGCTGAGCACTCCACAGACATGTGTAACCTTAACGTAGCTCCCGGGGATATTCAGCGTGACACAGAGAGTGACAAGGCCGGCCCTTTGAAATACAAGGTACAACAGAAACAGGAAGTAAGAGTGAGAGAAAGTAGTGGTGAAAGAGTACAGCAGGGATCACCACCATCCCCTGCCGGAGCCTCGTGGAGCTTTAGGTGTTTTCGCTCAATAAACACTCACAACGCCCGGTCTGGGAATCGAATCCGCGATCTTATGACCGCGAGTCCGCTGCCCTAACCACTGGGCCATTGCGCCTCCTCTTTCAATGTAAGCGTGCGTGAAGTAAAATAGTTAAGATGGCCGTAGTTTTCATGACAACCTCAATTTAGGGAAACTTAGCTAGCCTTTTAACGCAATGTAGCAGACTATGCATGGAGATGAGAGTTACGTCAGAGAACAGATCTTGCCTTACATTTAATCTTGCCAAATGGTGAAATGGCTGTTTTTGGTAAAAGTAAATCATTACAAACTTTAACCAAACGTCGGAGTCAATTGATTGTTGAAGACGTTTATGTTGATATATATAAAAGGATTTGAAACTCCAGACTGTCAAAAATAGTTGTTTTGTGTATAATATATATTTGTCATCCGTTGAAATATGTTCATAGATATACAAGGACATATTTTTGTCACACAGTGTAATATGTTTGTACAAATACGAGAACATATATTTGTTGTACAGAGAAACATGTTCATAGAATTACAAAACGTGTATTTATTCTTCAACATTAAAATTTCATTATCAACAGCTGTCAACTTTGTTAAACGAGTTTCACATAGATTATTGAGAAGCCATGAACATGCATTTCTGCAGGTGAATAAATGCAAGTGGTAAGCGTTGTATTACACCGAATATTTTGCTTCTACTTTATCACGGCGATTCTATTTTACACTTGTTTCAATCAACGCTAACGTGGAGTTCCAGTTAACACCACTTTCAGTTCCAAGCGCTTGAAATCCTTTATAAAATGCGCACTCTGTAATTAATGCATTTCCAGTTTATATCTATACATATCGTTGACAATTACATAGAAACAATCGTACATTCATACACATACAAACGTACAGGCATGCACACACACAAACGCACACATTTTATATATGTTTTCATATATATACAGAGACCTGTGTTTTTATGTGTGTATGTGTATATGTATATATGTATATATAGTATATGAATATGTGTGTGCGTTTGTGTGTATATGTGTGTATGATTGTATGTATACATGCATGCACAGATAGATAGATAGATAGATAGATAGATAGATAGATAGATAGATAGATAGATAGATAGATAGATTGATAGATAGGTAGGTAGGTAGATAGATAGATAGATAGATAGATAGATAGATAGATAGATAGATAGATAGACAGACAGACAGACAGACAGACAGACAGACAGACAGACAGACAGACAAATAGATAGATAGATAGATAGATAGATAGATAGATAGATAGATAGATAGATAGATAGATAGATAGATAGATAGATAGATAGATAGATAGACTTCTTCATGTTCATGCCGTTATCTGCTTTCCAGTTCTTTTCCCTTTCATGCTTGAGAGTGTAATTTAAATGATGTTTATTGGAATTTTGGATTTCCAGCTTTTGCGCTGATGATGATGTTTTTCTTTGTTATTTATGTTCTTCTCCTTAGAATTGAAGCATTAGAATATTCGCAATATCTTTGCATAAATATTCGGACATGCCTGATCATACAATATAATTAATTCTCTATTTACTTAAGTAGCTTTCAATAAATGTCACAGCATTCTCGTAAATATATAAATCTATATACGTGAATCGATCTCCACATTCAATCCAATGTTCTGTGCGATGATTTTCCCTTTGTTTTATTTCTATTTTTGCTTGTTTCTAATTTAATGTTTGGAAACTTAAAAACATACGAACAATTAACTCATACAAACGCAATATTTCCTTTTGTCATTTCTCGGGTTCTTTGCTGTTTTCATTTTCTTTGCTTTTTCACGCAGCAGGATTTAGTTTTTCGGTTGCATATATTTAATTATATCAAATTTAGCATATTCTATTCCTCGTATCTTTTATTGATTACAAGGAGAAGAGGAAAATCAAAATTGATCTCTCTATTGATTTGAATTCAGACTGTAGTAAAGATACATTGTAAATCGCTTCTGCCAATTTATCTGCTGATAATGGCAAATTGTTTAGAGTCAACATGGCAAGTGTTTACAGAATACATGTTTCATATCGCGAGTCATGTTTCTGTTTTGGACATGACAGACATGACTGGATTTAAAACGAAAGCAATGTATAGCTGTTGTTGGGGGTGGTTGCGGTGGAAGTGGTCGTCGTGGTAGTCGTGGTTTTGGTAGTGATAGTTGAGACGGTGGTGATAATGGTGGTGGTGGTGGTGGTGGTGGTGGCTCTATTGTTTAGCGTAGATAAGTTCAGCTCTGATTAAACTGACCAATGGTCAAGGATTCCTACGTTATCTAGTTCAATCTTCGATTTCTTTTTTTTCTTTTTTTTGCGAGATTGTCAGATTCGATGGTTATTCGACTGCTATTTCGATCGGGTCATGCAATTACCGGAAGCTCTTACACTGGACCTGGCACAAACCTGTCATGGATTGTGTGTATTATTGTTTGCTTGTATTTATTATATTATATATATATATTATATATATATATATACATATATATATGTGTATATATATATATATATATACACTATATATATATATATACACTATATACATATATATATACATGTATACTTTATTTAAAGCATCAGAAATTCACAAACTTGTTACTCTGAGTTTCCCGTTCCGTTCGTCGGACAGTTTTTCCTGGAAACTCAGAGTAACAGGTTTTGTTGAATTTTCTGCTGCTTTAATAAAGCATATTACTCTACCACTGGTATTGAGTACTCTTTTTTCCACCTTGTTTCGCATTTATGTGTTTACTCCGGTATATATATATATATATATATATATGTCCTGTGTACGAATGATTAGGCATATATATATGTGTGTGGTGTGTAATATATATATATATATATATATATAGTTAGATAGATAGATAGATAGATAGATAGATAGATAGATAGATAGATAGATAGATAGATAGAGATATAGATATATATACATGTGTAGCTATGTAGATACATATGATTGTATTCCTATGCTTGTATCCTCCTTGTATTTCTACTGAAGTTTAGAATCATTATTAACGGAGCTTCTAAAATATTAACACCAAAGCGACAAAGATAATTTCATAAAAACCACCATTAATGAGATTTATGGTGTGAGCACAAAAAAAATCATCCATGAAATCGCTCATGTCCGTAACAGCGGGCAGCCTTCCTCGCTGAGAATGCTATCAGGCTGCTGTTAGTTGCATTAAGCATCAACAACGGTAAATACACAAACTTGTAATAATTCTCCTTAATCTGCCCACATGTAATCCAATAATCTAACACCAGCTACATGCTTCCTACTCGATATAATCACTTCCCGGAATTATAAAAACCTAACACGAGGCACATCATACAAAACTTATACAGCAATAGTCCACACATCCACATCCACACACACAAACACACACACACACACACACATACACACACATACACGAAGCACCACAACAAGAACAAAACA
This sequence comes from Octopus sinensis, assembly GCF_006345805.1. Lineage (NCBI taxonomy): Eukaryota > Metazoa > Mollusca > Cephalopoda > Octopoda > Octopodidae > Octopus > Octopus sinensis. Next base: position 28,020 of record NW_021833942.1, on the reverse strand, counting down.
ATGAAATAAATTTTAAGTTTACCATTGTCAGAGTTTCTTTCCTCACTTAAGAGTGGGGGAAAAAACTTTATCAAACATGACAGATCTTTGCTTTCCTCATCAATATTTATGTCAATCACAGAGTTCTTTTACTGTGTGTTTAGTTGGATCGAATTTTCTATAGCAATCGAATGCTTTCCTACTTTGCTCTTGATAAGGCAATTGGCCCTCTTTTCTCATTCAGTAGCATAATAATTAATATTAGAATGGATTGTGCGTGGGACATTCATTATCACATAGAGAATGATTTTGCTGTATGTTAATATTACTTAATTCATGGTCTGGTTTGAAACTATTACCACAGTTTTACAAATAATACTTCACTCAAATATTCAGCAACTACATGCGCAAAGGAATTCGTTGTTGTTTGTTGTTGATTTCCTATTAGCAACTTGCGTTGTTATTTCGTAACATGTTTTTAGAAGCCAGCATTGATGTTTTATAATCGCAGCCATATCACTTTCTGCAATTTATCTACACCTTTTGATGAATATTTGTTGTATGTATTCATGCCTGCAAGTCTATGTAATAATAGCAGCCAGAGAGAAGTGTTTGTTGCGGTCGTATTTGTGAGAAGGCTTTCAAATCCACTTTCATATACGCCGTACTCTTAAATATTCACCAATGCAAAGCTTTGCTTTGCTTCATTCTTAGCTTTGCATCATTTAATAACAATCCAATGGAATATTGAATTGTTTGTTTCCTTTTGTTGATAGAAAAGGTTTTTTTGTCATTTTGCTGACCAGAAAGCCACTTTCTTTAGAAATGCAAATGTTTCCCTAAAATATTACTCTATATTTTTCTGCCTGTGAATTGTTTATCAGATCAGAAGGCTCTATTAAGCGGTATTTAACATATATGGTTCAATAGCATTAAACAAAATTGGAGACAAATCTCCTGTAGATGACGGTAACTTTTACTTCAAAGATAGTTAATTCACCAATGCAGTCAATGAGAGAATTGTCAACTACCTTTTCATTAAGTATTTTACTGCAGTGAATGGCACATTCTACCATACTACATTTCTAATCCTAAATATATTTAGTTGCGTCTGAACCATGGACGCAATGCTTAACATGTGACTTGATACGAAGCACAGATCAAACATTGTGTTTTCCAGTTCTGAAACAAGTCGCGCTCAATCTATAAAACCACTTTCTCTATGATGCTCCGCAAGCTGTTTTTGCTATTATACTGTTTTCTTTTTTTCTTTACTTCCTTCCGCCCGTGTTGCCATTTGTATTTCCCTAATCTCTTTCTCAAATTTACTCCCCATTGACAGCATAAAAATATTTTCAATGAGGGTAGCTTGCATTTGACAATCATAATTAATGATCTTTTTTCCTTCCCACAGTGCAACCACATCTTCACTTTGATTGCAACTGTCATATTACCTGTTAGGGTCAACTAATTCCTTTTCACCTTCAGTCTCCTCCCTGCTTTTATACAGTCTAATGTACCCTAAGTGGCCTCGCCATCGTTGTTTTGTTGTTTCTAATCTCACTTCACCACTCAAATCATCTGTGGTGATCTTTATTTGGGCAGTTTCTAACTTCCATTATGCATCGTCATTTGAAAACAGCCTGCTATTTTAGAAAAGTTCCTCCAAATACACTTCGTTGCCTTCATCTTAACCCGGTGCTACTTTAGATTCGACATGTTACAGTCATAAACCGAAACCATTTTCTCGCCACCCCATAATTTCTTCCTGTCCTTTATCTCAAACTTTACATTTACTTAAACGGTTCTTTTCTTTTTCCTTTTCTCTATTCTGACCACAATTATTTGAATTATTGTATATTGCAAGTTCGTTTAGTTTATTATTAAGTTTATTATTAAATGCCTGGAATAATTATATATATAATATATATATATAATATATATATATATATATATATATATATATATAATATATATATATGCATATATATTTTTTTCATCCATTGTTGTTTGAAATGCCTTATGTACGTTCTCTTTAATGCAGTCTACAATAGCTATTAGTTTACTTTGATGTTTATTGTTGTAAACTTAATTTTAAATTATAAGTTAATGTCTAAATACAATAATTATTGATAGACTACTAGTTCTCTTGTATAGAATATATATTTAATAATCTAGCTTTTTAATAATAATAATACTAATTACTATTATTATTATTATTATTATTATTATTATTATTATTATTATTACTACCATTATTATTATTATTACTATTATTATTATTATTATTATTATTATTATTATCATTATTATTATTATTATTCAGTAGTTTTATTTTTATAGCGTGCTTTCACTTCACTACCGAGCGCAGTTCTGTGTGCCTTAGGTATGTGCTGTGATTTGTTGTGATGCTCTGATGGTTATTGTATGGAAAGTGTTCTGCGTAGGATGTGTACAGTGCCTAGTAATGCAATTTTCTGTATGTTATATGTGTTTGTAAGTCCTGGTGTTTTTGTTATGTATTTGTCTGAATATTTTTTATCATGCCTTACTATTATTATTACTATTATTACTATTTGTTATTATTATTATATTATTATTATTATTATTATTATTATATTATTATTATTATTATCATTATCATTATTATTATTATTATCTAAGGCGGCGAGCAGGTAGAATCGTTAGCACGCCGGACAAAATTCTTATTGGCATTTTATCCGTCTTTACATTCTGAGTTCAAATTCCGCGAGGTTGACGTTGCCTTTCATCTATTCGAAGTCGTTAAAATAAGTACAAGTTGAGTACTGGGGTCGTTGTGGTTCCCTACAACCTCGCCCCCCGCCCCCAAATTTCAGGCCTTGTAGAAACGATTATTATTGTTGTGGTTATAAGAGAACTTTATGATTAATAAAATAGCATCAACTTGTAAAAATGAGTTGTTTATTACATTTTCCTCTCGCTAGCAAAGGACTTGGGGGACATCTTGTTCAAATAGTATTTGCTACTGGGACAGTATTTAGCATACAATATTGTTTTTCTATATATTATACACTGAGTGTATAATATATAAACACACTGTAAATTTTCCGCTTAGTTAATCGTATATTTATTTGAACATTTCTGGTAGACTCATTACGTATGACGATTGTATAGAACCTAGCTACATTATGTTCAATGCAATAATACAAAAGCATTCTTTATGGCTACCAAAGCAAATGCAGTTACGTCACAGATAAGATTATAGCTATTTTGATGCAGCAATTATTTTGCGCTTAATGTTTAGCTTTCATGTATTTCCAAGTCGTTACAGAAAGGAAAATTATTCTTCTGTTGTAGCCCCTCTATGGACTTTCGAATTATTTGCATGATAACTCTCCATTGCTTTTAATGTCAATTCTCATGTTTTCCCAACATAATGAAGTATTTTACTATCTCTGCTATACTATTTGACTAACTTCACTTTCAAGCTGCGGCCATTTGCAGCATATTATCAAACACCTTCAATGGTGACTATATGACAACAGTAGTCTGTTTGTATGTAATAGTTATTAAATATTATCATTGACAATGATGCTCATGTCGTCTGCACGTATGTGTGTGTGTCGTGACACTTGTGACTGTTCATATTATATATAGTATTTACCGCCAAACACGGTTTACGCATTTACAAAACAAAAGTAAATCACCGAGCAAACAGCGTAACTTCGTATAAGCACTTAGCTATTTATACTGGTTTGTGAAGAGACTTCAGCAAACACACACAGACAAGCATGTACACATAAGGTGTAGCAGACAAATATAAAAATGTATAAACAGAAAATTAAAGTCTAATTCGAAAGCGATGTTTTACTTGTAAATAACATTTAACAAAAGTAGGAAATGGCCTTTAACCGTTCGTCCTTTAATGCTAAATAGCGTTTTAACAAATGTAGTCAGTAACCTTAAAGAAAAATGGCAGTCATTTGACAGAAGCATTTTACTAGTAAATAGCTTTTGAAAATACGTTGGTGGTGAAAATGATTACATAATGGACATTTTTTTTTTAATGTTGTGGATAGACATTTTCCTGTTAGGTTAATCTCTCGAGTTATTCAAGTTCCAGTTGGAGAACAAGGTGAGTGTACAGAAGGATATAATGCCCTCGCATAAAACAGCTAACCTCTGGATCAGGACGGTGAATATGCAGAGCTTCACCATGCGCCAATGAATCGGAAAAAAAAAAGATCTGAGGGAGATAAATTACCATTGGAAATAAGGAACATCTGGAAACCATGATTGGTTTCCCTCTTTTTTTCTCCTGTTGAGATATTTCTTGCCATACATGCTTCTATTATTGACTTTTATGCCTGTTTTTTCAAAGTTGGCCTAATCTTCCCCAATTTTGCAACTTGCTCATATAATTTTGCCTTATGTGTCGCTCTGTTAGCCATAATACATGGTTAATTTTATTATTATTATTATTATTATTATTATTATTATTATTATTATTATTATTATTATTATTATTATTATTATTATTATCATTATTAATGTTTAGGGCGGCGAGCTGGCAGAATCGTTCGCACGCTAAGCGAAATGCATAGCGGCATTTCGTCTGTCACTACGTTCTAAGTTCAAATTCCGCCGAGGTCGACTTTGCCTTTCATCCTATGGCATATGGCGTAATGGTTAAGAGCGCGGGCTACTAACCCCAACATTCCGAGTTCGATTCCTGGCTGTGACCAGAAAAACAACAACAACAACAACAAAAAACAATAATTATAATTATAATAATGTATACATTTCTTGTTTAAATTTTTCTTTCATTATACAATTTTCAGTTTTGATAACGCCGGCCTTCTTCGTATGTTTCAACAATGGTTCCACGGCTTCTTCTTTTTTTGTATACCACTCTAAGTTGTTTTCCTCTGCTTCACTACAGTCCTGGCAACTAATCAAACCTCTCCCACCCTTTCTTCTAGACAAATAGCCCATCCCGCTCAAATGATCCTTGAATAAGGGTTGTTTAGGGATGTTGCACAAAACACCCACGTGTTTCAAAGTTGAATCATTCAAACCCCCAAAGAATTCATCTCAACACATGGCTATGATGCTCCCCCACTATTTCTGCTCATGATCAGGGACGCACATATCGTTAGCCACCAAAGGAGCTGCTCAACTGGTTAAGGTCAAGCGAGTGACAAGCAAATCTGTGGTATTGAGCAGAATATTTGCCGTAGGCCACCTTTTATACTAAGACAAAACAATGTACATGATAACACTTCCAATCAGTTAAGATCAAAAGCCATGAAATTATTATTATTATTATTATTCAGTAGTTTTATTTTTATAGCGTGCTTTCACTTCACTACCGAGCGCAGCTCTGTGTGCCTTGGGTATGTGCTGTGATTTGTTGTGATGCTCTGATGGTTATTGTATGGAAAGTGTTCTGCGTAGGATGTGTGCAGTGCCTAGTAGTGCAATTTTCTGTATGTTATATGTGTTTGTAAGTCCTTATTATTATTATTATTATTATTATTATTATTATTATTATTATTATTATTATTATTATTATTGACCGACTATGTACATGGGCGCTCAAAAAAAAATCCGCTGAGTGTTTAATTACATGTCTTTGCATTTTTAGTTCAAATAACACTGAAGTATAACATTTCCTTTCATCCTGCTTGGGTGAATAAAATATTTAATTTCTGTATTACATTATAGCATGAATAAAATATGACTCTGCAGGTACATGGGGTCGATCTAATCGATTATACTCTCTGTCTCTGTCTCAAAAATATATGTTCTTGTGCTAACATTATAAATCATAATCATTACAACTATATATCAGACAATATAAGAAATATGCATTATTGTAATAATAGCCGTTGCTGTAGAAGCATTTGGGGTTGTTTTTTTTTTTCTATTTTGATCTTCTGTAATTTTGCTTCGTATTTTCATTACTATTAACGAATAGGAAATGGTTAATCTATATATTTTACATGGTTTTATTTGTTACGGTTTGCGAAAAATTTATCACAGATTTAGTATATAACATCAAAAGTCTATGCTCAAAAATAATCTTTTGTTGTTTGTTTGTTTTGTTTTTTTGTTGTTTTTTTTTCATTTCCATTCTTCATTTTTCATGTTGTCCTTTTTTCTTAATGCCATGCTACAATCCGATTTTCACAATATTGGGAAATTCCAATATTACATTGTCTGCCGCCATCTTGAATAAGCCAGGACTCTTTAACGTGATTGTATTGATTTTATTCGGCCAGTTATATTCTATCAATGGTGAGCATATTTTTGAAAAGAGATCTCTCATTCTTTCCTCCTTACATACATCTTCCGTTGATTCTTTTTTTCCTTCCATCCAACTTATATTTCCATTCTTTCTTCCATCCTACTCACTCGGCATCTCCTTCTCTCACCACTCCTCCAGCAACTCCTATTCAGGATTTGATACATTTTCTGAAAAAAGGCGGAGGAAGAGGCGGGTGACGAAGACAAGGGAAGAGGAGGAGGAAGAGGAAGAGGAGGAGGAGGAGGAGGAGGAGGTATTAATTAACATTTCATTGCATATTTCTCTCATTCCTTCTGGCATTGTACTCTTCGTTCTCTGTTTCGTTATTACGATTTACAGGTTCATAGTTACAACTCAAATATATACACACATATATACATATATATAGATGTATAATATATATACATATGTGTAAATGAATGTGTATATACGTGTGTGTGTATATATATCTATATATATATTATATATATATATATATATATATATATATATAATATATATCTTTTATTAAACTTTTAATACTTTTGATATTTATATATAAAAAATTATATAAAATAAAAATAAAGATTAATGAATAAATTAATTAATTAATAAAAAAAATAATATATAGAAATTTAAAATATACACATATTATATATATATATATATATATATATTTCATGATATATATTTTAAAATTTATAAGTTTAAATTATTTAAATAATTTTTTTAATTTCTAACTTTTATATTTTAAATTAATTTATGTATTGGCTTATGTTTTTCACTCTTTGATTTGCCTAATAGTGGTTTTATCTCTAATTTAATATAATATAATATAATATATATTATTTAAAATTGGATTTAATCCTAAATCTAATTTTCCCTGTAAGTTTGGATTTATTCCCTAATATTATTATTATATTAGTATTATTATTATTATTATTATTATTATTATATTATTATTATTATTATCATTATATTTTATTATTATTATTATTATTATTATTTTATTATTATTATTATATATATATATATATATATATATATATTATATATATATATATATATATATATTTATTGGTTTTAGTCAGTACTGCGTTCATGTTGGAGCATCACGTTTAGTAGAGTAAATCGACCTGAAGATATTCCTTGTGAACCTAGTACTTATTCTATCGGTTTGTTTTGCCGAACAGCTTGGTTACAGGGACGTATACACACCAACATCGGTTGTCAGGCGATAGTGGCGGGACCAAAACACAGACATACAAACATATTCACACACACACACACACACACACACAGATTGGCATTCGCATCGGAAGCTGCAATATGAACATTTCAGAGTGTCTGTGTCGATCTGAGAACTGTGCAATCAGATGAAATGTACCAAGTGTAATAAAAAATCAAACATCCAGTAAACATTATAGTGTTTGAAGTGACCCTTAGTGATGGTGACGTTATGGCTCCATTCGTGGAGGCGCAATGGCCCAGTGGTTAGGACAGCGGACTCGCGGTCATAGGATCGCGGTTTCGATTCCCAGACCGGGCGTTGTGAGTGTTTATTGAGCGAAAACACCTAAAGCTCCACGAAGCTCCGGCAGGGGGTGGTGGTGATCCCTGCTGTACTCTTTCACCACAACTTTCTCTCACTCTTACTTCCTGTTTCTGTTGTACCTGTATTTCAAAGGGCCGGCCTTGTCACTCTCGTTTCACGCCTGAATATCCCCGAGAACTACGTTAAGGGTACACGTGTCTGTGGAGTGCTCAGCCACTTACACGTTAATTTCACGAGCAGGCTGTTCCGTTGATTCGGATCAACCGGAACCCTCATCGTCGTAACCGACGGAGTGCTTCCATGGCTCCATTCATCTTCTCACCTGGCCTTAGACTCAACAGGAAGGCTTACATCAAGTGCCTGGATGAGTTAATGCAACCCTGGATCATGAAAGTGGCTGTTGGAAGGCCCTATGTCAGACAAAAGGCCTCTGTACCATGCCACAGTATTAGAACACAGTCATGACTGTCAGACATTTTCTGTCACCACATCACCCCTAACATCTTGCCACCAATTCCCCAGACTGCAATTCCCTTGATTATAATGTGCGGGGTGCAGTTGAGTGACAGACCAACAAAATACCTTGTAACACCAAAGTCGAACTTAAACAAGGAGACCGTCCAGAACAATTGCAGGAGATTCTGAATTCGTCTGGAAGCTGTGGTTGAAGGCAATGGCGATTTTATTGAATAAATTTAGTCTCTAGTATTTGAAGATATCTTTATGTAATATTGGTAAATATATCTGTAAAAATGGAGTGTCAGTGTTATTACCACTTTTGCGAAATTTAGACAATATATTCACCGCAATTTTGATTATATATATATATATATATATGGAAAAAAAGTCAAGATAGAAAGTGCTAACATAATTTTGTAAAAACATTTCAATACCGGTTTCAGTCATTGAGACTTTTTTCAACTGTAAGTATGGAAAGCAATTAAATTTTTGAAAAAATTTAAAGAAAAGTGTTTTAAAAGAATATATGCATAGTGTTCAAATACAGGTGGAATTTTCCATGCTCCTACTTGTCTCTGTCTCTCTTGTTTACTCCTGTGGGTTCGAGATCGTTGTGAATTCTTGGTAGGGAAGAAGAAGAAGAAACGAAGAAGAAGAAAAAAAGAAGAAGAAGAAGAAGAAGAGAAGAAGAAGAGAAGAAGAAGAAGAAGAAGAAGAAGAAGAAGAAGAAGAAGAAGGAAGAAGAAGCTGAAGAAGAAGAAGATGAAGAAGAAGATGAAGAAGATGAAGAAGATGAAGAAGAAGAAGAGGAAGAAGAAGAAGAAGAAGAAGTATGTGGGAGTCGCATGTCAGTAGTATGTTAAATGGTCAATCGCTTGCTGTGGATGGTAGTAGTAATTGTTGAATTCCTGGAACATTCCTGAAACGGTATATATATATATATATATAGTAGTGACCCCCTTCGGTCAGACACTGACCATGGGTTTGCACCTAGAGAGTTACTCTCTGAGGCACAAGTCTGGGCACGGTTGTTTCATGGAAGACCAGCAGTCACCCATGCATACCGGCCTCCCCTCTCCACGCCACCGATGTTTATCCAAGGGAAAGACAAAGGTCGATACAGCTTGGCACCTGTGACGTCGCAACTCATTTCTACAGCTGAGTGAACTGGAGCAACGTGAAATAAAGTGCCTTGCTCAAGAACACAACACGCATCCCGGTCCGGGATTCGAGCTCATAACCTCACGATCGTAAGCTCGACGCTCTAACCACTGAGCCACGCGCCTATATATATATATATACCGTTGCTCAGTCCTCTCCAGTTCGTTACGCTCTGGCTTTTCCTTTCCCAATATTACGGACCGCTTCTCCCTCATTCCCCATTTGTTAATGTAAGCAAGTGATTTGTGTCTGTGCGTGCCTTTGTGTGTTTGTGTGTGTGTGTGTGTGTGTGTGTGTGTGTGTGTGTGTGTGTGTGTGTGTGTGTGTGACTGCATGTGTGTGCGTGTAAATCTCACTGGGTTGTTACGATTTTGATCGTCAAAATACTTAAAGAGAACAAATAAGAACAGAAAAAAAGGAATCATTCATCAGAAAGGAAAAATTCCAAAACTGGATTGCGATGTGTGGGTTAATGGTGAGTGGAATGCTATTGATGGATCGATGAATAGTGTTTGAGTTTTCATTAATGAGACGATCTGAGCGACAGAATGTAAAACAAACAGCCGGGAAACTTGTTAAAATACACAGGGCTGCAGGAGGAAAATACAGGGGCAAAATATGGTTTGTTTATATAATTCAGTAAAGACATAAATGCTAAAACACTAAAATTTATTTGAAATTTAAATTAAGTCAATCGATGCATAACTATGAACCAAATGAACTAATTTGTGAAAGTATCGGACAAAATATTTAACATGTATCTAATTATATAAACAATCAATGAATGAATATTTATATCGAGAAATAGATGAGTTTATATTAGCCCTGACAACGTTTAATGCTGAAACGATCGGATTTCAGGTATTATTAACTATAGTTTTGACTTCTATCATTTACTTGTTTCAGTCAATAGACTGTGACCATGCTGGGTCACCATCTTGAAGGATGTTAGTCGAACGAATCGACCACAGTTCTTATTGTATCGGTCGCATATATACATAAGGACATATATATATAATATATATATATATATATATATATATATTATATATATATGTATATATATATATATATAATATATATACATATACATATACCTAAACATATACATATATATGTATATATGTATATGTATATGTATATATATATTATATATATATATATATATATATACATTGTATATATATACAATGTATATATATGTATACATATTATATAATATATATTATATACGTATATATATTATACATATATATATACATATATACATTGTATATATATATATATATATATATAGATAGAGAGAGAGAGAGAGAGAGAGAGAGAGAGAGAGAGAGAGATCGTTAGCCACTACACACATTTTTTCTCTCCTTGTTTCTCTCCTTGTTTTTTTCTGTGTCCCTTTCTGTAGAAGAGCGTAGGTTCGAAACATAAAAGACATTTTCTATTCCTGAGCTTTATACTAATACATCTGTTTGTTTTGTACACCACCTGTCTTCGTCTTTTGTTTATTTTCGTAAACTTTCCCTTTATATATATATATATATATATATATATATACATTGGTTTTTGTCTACAAAATCTACTCAGAAAGCTTTGGTCGGTTGGAGGTGATAGTATAAGACATGAGCCCATTTTGTCACGCAATGAGACTGGACCCAGAACAATGTTGTTGTGAAGGAAACTCTTAGTATACAGTCACGCCTATTGCGTAACTATTTTGAGATCTTGTGATAGTTTATGTTGCATATTTTTAAGAGTGAATTATCTATACCATTTTAATATCTTTGATCTATGTTAGTATTAAAAATATAGTAAATATATATACACGTGTGCGCGCGCGTGTGTATGTGTATTGTAATTTCACTGTTATGGTACTATGCATATATTTACAACAGTTAAATATTTAATAACATCGGAAAATTTCTAGGAGTTAAAGCAACACCGGACAACACAGAACATGCCCCGAGGGAAGTCATTGAAATTTTTAAAGATCCGACATGGGACACAAGAGAAAGGTTATAGTTAATGAGCTTATGCTAATTGATTAATTATTAATAAATATAAAAGAAGGAAATAAAAGATGTGGTTAGAGACGTGTCTTGGTTATATAAATATATACACATTGCATAAGTTCACATAATTAGATCTTTTCTATTGCCAGTATAATGACCTTTGCTCTTCTTTTTAATTGGCTGTTCTCGTATTTCCCCTACTCGGTCATCCCTTAAACGAGTTCCTCTATTACTCGGATCCACTAGTTGCATCGAGTCCACCTTTCCCAGCACTGCCACCCTAAATCCTTCTCCCATCAGAACCTCGCATCATTGGAATCGCTTCTTCGCTCACTTCTTAACTTCAGGTTTGAACCTTCGATATATTAAACGGCAACTTAACGAGGTCAGTCTCTCCAGTCTGGGACAGCCCCTAAGAACCACGGGATCTTCCTTTTTCTCTTAGCAACTAATAAAGTATATACTGCATAAATTTTACACATACATTCGTCTACAAGACAAGCCATAAATACACATATCTACCACATACCTACAGGGAAATATTTTACATACCTAATGCGTTAGATGTACCTAACTTTGAACCTAACACCACAAATTAACTCCCTATCCTGAATAAGCTCTTTTGCTAATTTGTATAATACCAGGCTATATTGGTGCCTCACAAAAGCCTTCCTACATTCCTGGTGATTTTAACCTTAAAACACCATACGATCGTTTGTATACACTTCATTTTATTGTCTCTAATTTTTATTATACATTGTTACATTGTAACAACATAACAGACACATAATAACATTACGTACACAGTAATAACATAATAGATAATAATTAGACCATTATAATACATACTGCCTCACCACATGGTTCTGTTATAATGTTTAACCTCTAACATTCCTTTATTTTCCACTCTATTACATTAGCACCCGTGTACACGACCTCTACCCTATCGACGTTGTTATGATTATCTTCTGACATTAACCGTTGTAGTCTCCTTTTATTTAAAAGTCTTCATTGTGAAACTTATACTTATAACTGTGAGGTGTTTTTATTGTTATAACTCCAATAGATGTTTATGCAAACTATTTCTACGTTAAAAAAACACTATTTTATCGATGTATACATTAATATATATGTGGATATATGTCTGTGGTTTTTGTATATACGCATATGTCTATGTGAATGCGTGTAAATGCGTGTGTGTGTGTGTGTATGTGTGTGTGTGTGTATGTATGTGTCTGTATGTGTGTATGTGTGTGTGTGTGTATGTATGTGTGTGTATGTGTGTATGTATATGTGTATGTGTGTGTATGTATGTATGTGTGTGTATGTATGTGTGTGTGTATGTATATGTGTATGTGTGTGTATGTATGTATATGTGTGTGGGGGTGGGGTGTATGTGTGTGTGTGTGTGTGTATGTGTAAATATATGGACATACGTGCATAGCAATCATGTAACAACAACACCTTAAAAGAAACTCATTAAATTAATATTCCTCAGAGTTGAATACAAAAACATCCCTTTAACTACATTATCATTTGAACAGTTCGGTGTTTATCGTAAATGATCGATATTAAGGTGTACGTGAATCTGATGAAGACATCTATTTAATTATATATAATTTTCAATAACATACATAGAAGCATTCTTGCCTTTTGTCGTCTTTGGCAATATCTAATCGTTCCTTCCTTTCACTTCTAAACTCATTCATTACAATTTTTAAAACGCTAAACAAACATTATAATTTTCGTTTAGCGTTTCATTTCGGTCCTGTCAAAAATAATTACTTCCCCTGCTGGAAGCACTCCGTCGCTTACGACGACGAGGGTTCCGGTTGATCCGAATCAACGGAACAGCCTGCTCGTGAAATTAACGTGTAAGTGGCTGAGCACTCCACAGACACGTGTACCCTTAACGTAGTTCTCGGGGATATTCAGCATGACACTTCCCTTGCTATATGTTGTGAGAATACATTATTTCTTTTCTTTACATCCTAGGAATGTTCAAAAGTTAGACATATTTGACCGTTAAAGATATGTAAATTATGCCATCACTAAAAGCTGTCTCTTGAAATCTACATAAGCTTTGCACGCAGAAATAGGTTATCTTACCTTTTGAAAACCAATGTACGCATTTAACATTCTTAATGTTATTGAAGAATGTAAAATAGAAAGAAAATAGACGACTTCTAACAATGCGGTAAGTTTAATAAAAATCTGTATGTTTCGAGCTTAAAGGTCCATCTTCAGAAGAAAAGAACAGTCTAAGGAAAGTCCAGTTATGTAGGATCCGTTAATCTACTCCAACGCTCCAGCGTTTATGTAGCAGCAGCGGTCGCTCTCCAAACGTAGGTGTAATCGACGTCCTACACATTGGTGGAAATAAATGACAAACACCCAGCTGCTGCTGTAAGCTACTCCATTTATAGTATGACGGCGTAATGTTGCTGTTAGTTTAGTTACATTTGTTTAGAAGGTGCAATGGCCCAGTGGTTAGGGCAGCGGACTCGCGATCGTAGGATCGCGGTTTCGATTCCCTGACCGGGCGTTGTGAGTGTTTATTGAGCGAAAAAACACCCTAAAGCTCCACGAGGCTCCGGCAGGGGATGGTGGTGATCCTGCTGTACTCATTCACCACAACTTCTCTCACTCTTACCTTCCTGTTTCTGTTGTACCTGTATTTCAAGGGCCGGCCTTGTCACTCTCTGTGTCACGCTGAATATCCCAAGAAACTACGTTAAGGGTACACGTATCTGTGGAGTGCTCAGCCACTTACACGTTAATTCCCCGAGCAGGCTGTTCCGTTGATCGGATCAACCGGAACCCTCATCGTCGTAACCGACGGAGTGCTTCCACCACACATTTGTTTAGTACGTTAACCTTCTACTTGCTCTCTTCTCTAACGCCATCAAAGTCGTTTATACTACAAGTCACTCCTATTCAACTGTCTACATGCAAATAATAATAATAATAATAATAATTGTGTACAGTGCTCAGGTGCACTACAACTCATCTAAAGTGCATATATAATCAGGTGTAGTTTCGGCGGATTTCGGAAAGCATGAGGGCCTTAAAGGATGCAGTGTCATGGCAGTCAACAACTGAGGCAGGCAGCTTATTCCATGCTTCAGCAACTCTGAGCGTGAAAAAATGTTTCCGAAAGTCATGGGAGCTGTGTTGTTTTTCGACTTGGTAGGCATGTCCACGTGTGTTAGACACATGGAGATCAAAAAGGTGTTCAGTGTTGTTGTTGGTGAGGTGGTTGATAACTTTGTGGGTGTTTACCAAGTCCGTCGCCAGACGCCGGAGCTTCAGTGAATCCATCGTCACACAAACCAAATATTTCATTTTGACAGATCCTATCTACATCAAAGACCTGCTGAAAATAGAGCAAACTATAAGCTCAAGAACCTCGTCTCTTTCATAATTCCGAAGTATAAAATCACAAAATTCTGTTGAAAGACACATTCTCTATCATTTTGCTTTCACCATATTTTTTTTATTCATCTTTATCCTCCTTAACTCTAAGAGTGACGACACAACCCTCCTTAACATGGCGAATTTTAAACCTAACCCAAAATTCATTGCTGTTAGCACAAGCTGCGTTCGAACACCCAACTTCTGTTATTTTATAACCCTAACCCTTATGGCAATTTTTAAAAATATATGTTGGTTTATTTCATTAATTATACCAGGAAAATCATGTTTGTGCAATCTTATTTTTATATTTGTCAAAATTCATTTTTCATCTATTTTGTTTTTCTGTAAATTTGTGAAAAAGTGTTGTTTTGTAACAACAGACATAGTCCAGTAATTGACCGGGCTTATCCGAATAATTAGGTACAAGAAGAGGTTTATTTGACCCTCTTCTGGCCTATAACAGATATCAATTTATATATTTATAACTGATAGAAGTCTATTATTTTAATGCATTTTAATAAAGTCACATAGAGTAGCGTCGTTCGCTTTTTAAATGTTAAATGTTTACAGTTATGTAGCTTCATCTAGCGATCGAGGAGAGGCTATGGTTGCGGATGTTTATAGTAGCCCAATACATTGACAACTAAACGATGTGATGAAAACGGAAGATATATTTTAAACACAGTACAACATACAAACTAATTTTGTAAAAATATTTTGCGATAAATTGCACAGTCGCCAATAGTCTTTGTGTAATTGTGTTACCCAGGATGCGAGAAAATGGAAGCAAAAAGCGCTTTAATGAATAATATAAATTTGAATGCTTGGCAAACAAGCTGCAATACATAACATTTAAAACGGACATTAAATTTTCAAAGAAATAACGATGTTGTCAAGATTAAATTTTTATAATGTGTAGAGAAAACATCTATGAAATAAACTGGTAATTAAATAAGAAATTTTAAGGCAAAATTAATAAATAAGTAAATAGATGTGCATGGGAAATTGTATTGTATATACAAACAGCCTCTGGCGACCGTCCAACAGGAATATGTGTACATAAGATACAAACGGTGTAGACATTAGAAAATGTAAATTGAGTGTTATCAGCGAGAATAATTATTAGAAAACTTACTCTTTTATTTTTAAATGGAAGCTAAATCACGCTTCTAATATAATAAAAGAAACTAATTCTTAAATGTTTATATTCATTTGTGCGAGTACCAAATGTCCATTCTATATTTGTTTATTTGTTTCAATTTTAAGTTGGGCAAATGAGTTTTAGTTAAATCAAAATACTCTTTTAAAATGAAAAAAGGTCCTCTTCGTATTCGTTTAAATGGTGGAAGCACTCCGTCGGTTATGACAACGAGGGTTCCGGTTGATCCGATCAACGGAACAACCTGCTCGTGAAATTAACGTGTAAGTGGCTGAGCACTCCACAGACACGTGCACCCTTAACGTAGTTCTCGGGGATATTCAGCGTGACACAGAGAGTGACAAGGCCGGCCCTTTGAAATACAGGTACAACAGAAACAGGAAGTAAGAGTGAAAGAAAGTTGTGGTGAAAGAGTACAGCAGGGATCACCACCATCCCCTGCCGGAGCCTCGTGGAGCTTTAGGTGTTTTCGCTCAATAAACACTCACAACGCCCGGTCAGGGAATCGAAACCGCGATCCTACGACCGCGAGTCCGCTGCCCTAACCACTGGGCCATTGCGCCTCCACATTCGTTTAAATAATACCAATGTGAAAGGAGAAACAGAGAAACTCCGACATTACAATTTCCTGAAGGGTCAGAATAAAACGCCTTCACTGCCAACGAAACGAAAATAAATTATTGATACAAAAAATTATTGATATAAAAATATAGATTCGTAGTAACTGTTATTGCTGTTATTACTGAATAGGTAATAACTATCGATATCATTATTATTGCTCCCTTGCACATCTCATGCACTTCAGAATTAAACAATCCCCCTCATTAAATGTCCTTTAAAATATGAAGTCTTCGTATCAAGGCAACGCATTCTACCCTAACGATGTGACCAGATCTCTCTGGGGTGAAGCTTAACGTTAAGCTCCGTTCGTCCTAAACCAACTAAAGTATTTGCCAACAATATTCCAGTGAACTCAATACAGCAGAACTCTATTAATATTTTAAAGTGATAATCAATATACGAAATTGCTACATCACAAAATATATATAAAATTACCAATTTGTTGCTCAGACAAAATCCATCATGGAAACGTCTATAATATAGGGTTTTGTAAATAATCCACTACGTGAAAGCGGATTTTCTTTATTAATGAAGCGATAACCAAAACTGGTAAGAGGGACGAATAGAGCCAAACAACAAAAAACAAAAAAAAAATCTTTGCAAACGTTCAATTAAATTCCTAAGATTTTCAGATCCCAAAAAGGGACTCAACCATATTTTTCAAATACAAAATGCGAGCTGAATAATATTTAAAAATATAAAATTGTGGGGGCCTTAGAGATTCCAGCATAGTAGTAGTAGTCGTAGTAGTAGTAGTAGTAGTAGTAGTAGTAGTAGTAGTAGTAGTAGTAGTAGTCGTAGTAGTTAGTAGTAGTAGTAGTAGTCGTAGTAGTAGTAGTAGTAGTAGTAGTAGTAGTAGTAGTAGTCGTAGTAGTAGTAGTAGTAGTAGTAGTAGTAGTAGTAGTAGTAGTAGTAGTAGTAGTAGTAGTAGTAGTAGTAGTAGTCGTAGTAGTAGTAGTAGTAGTAGTAGTAGTAGTCGTAGTAGTAGTAGTAGTAGTAGTAGTAGTAGTAGTAGTAGGTAGTAGTAGTAGTCGTAGTAGTAGTAGTAGTAGTAGTAGTAGTCGTAGTAAGTAGTAGTAGTAGTAGTAGTTAGTAGTAGTAGTCGTAGTAGTAGTAGTAGTAGTAGTAGTAGTAGTAGTAGTAGTAGTAGTAGTAGTAGTAGTAGTAGATAAAGGAGCATAGGCCTTAAAAATACGACGAGACACCATGTGTACGTAACTTGTCGGCTTCTTTGCAATGCATTCACACACACAAACACACACAAACACATGTTTTACCCTTGTGAGAAAGACATCATTAATGATTGATATTCTTTCTACTACAATTGAATATATTTTTAATTTTTTTCAAATCATTATTATTTTAATATAATTGAACTCTTGTGGATAGCTTGTTTGCGAGAACCGCGATCTTCACGAACTCACGGTTTTACAATAATATTTCTGTGTCATCGTTGAATACTCGGATTCCAGAAAATTCAAGTTTACCACTGCAACCCACCTAAAACAAACACTTATAATGACATTTATTAAATCTTTGTAACAACTTTTCTGTCAAAAGCAAAACAAAATGGCCTTTTTCACCTACACAACAAATTGTTAGGTAACCGGTTATATCTGAGTCACGGAGTATATTTGAATGTTCGCTTGTGTCTGAGTTTGGATAAGCATGTGGTGGAGGGTTCATTTGTGTGTGTGTGTGTGTGTGTGTGTGTGTGTGTGTGTGTGTGTGTGTGTGTGTGTGTGTGTGTGTGTGTGTGTGTATTATCACGAGTGTATGGTTATGTGTGTCTGCGTGATTGTACTGGATGTAAGTGGAAAATCATGTGAATGCTCAGATCGATATTATTAAGGGTTAAACCATTTTTTTCTGCAATGATATCTAAATAGAAAAAAATGTTCTCTACAAATCCGGTATTATTTTCCATATAACAATTATTTCCATGCACGTGTTAGAGTAGGCGTAATGAGGTAGTTGAAAATGAAATTAAGACAGAGTAATATTGACATCAGGACTTCCCACAAAAATATCAGTGGTATATTGCATGAAATTATCGAGGATATAATACTGGAGAATATTGAATAATATATTCCCATCGTGTAACTTATGAATTACGAACATCGTAAAACAGCAAATTCTATTCAATGATTGCTATAAAATTGCCATCTTTACAAATTAATTTTCTGGCTGTTATCTTTATGAGCAATAACGAGGGAAATTAAAAGTATATGTCTTCAACACGAAAAGGTAAGCCTGAAAGAAAATACTCCGACAAGCACACACACACGCACACACACACACACATACAGGTATATAAGGTGTTCGGGCTAAAGTTGACGATAATTAATGTCCCCTTTTCCCCCCTTTTTCTTGCAGAAATAGCTTGAAGTATTGTTGAACAGTGGACGGTATCGGAGATCATTGAGATAATGTTATATCAGTCCCGATTTCACATCTCCTAATGGTTATCCCATGGATTATGACGCGGGGTTAAGAAAGCCGCCATCCGTTTGGCCTGCAACACCAAGGTTGAGCTGGCGACCTAGATCAAATTATTCGAAGATCATACCAGGGAGGAACACATACGCCAGGTTCCGGAGGTATCATGAGGCCGTAGTGGAACCCAAGGGTTGCTTCTTTATATAAACTGTTCTCTCCCAGCCATGATGTAGTTGATAATTTTTATTCTTTTTGTAAACAACTTCTATTCTTAGATGGCATTCTGCGTTTTCTTTTTCCTTCATCCAAACTCTCAAGTTTAACCCGAACAACCTATACAATCCGTGATACAGTTTAAGACAGAAACATAACTGCCCTTGCAGTCGAGAGTTCTTTGGTAGCAAATAGAATACCATGCTTTCGTCAATTGCTGTAGGTAACTGCAGTGCCGCGAGAGGTCGTAGATTGTCTCTCAATTATCTAAACTTTGACCCAACAATTTATTGAGGTTGTGAGAGCTGAAGGGAAAGAAGATGCACTGGAAATTGACTACTATTTCTAACAATTTCTGTTCAGAATACTGCAGCATTAACAAATGAAATGTCTTGCTCAAGGACACAACGCATCGCGCGGCTGAGTATTTGAATGTGCAACCTTATGATCGGGAGACCCATATCCATACCACGACACCTTGTCCCTCATATACGCTTGTGTGTGTATATATATATATATAGTGAGAGAAAGTGAATTTGGTTCTGTCTGTATATGATCTATAGTCAAAACTACTATTATTGTGACTACCCTATATTTTTATGTTTTAACATTCCATTGATTAGTGTGACCTATCTTAAAGTGTTACGCTGATATTTTTGTAGCTGCTGTTTCTAGCAATTTAAGCACTCGAATTTCCCAGCTCGGATCGTCACAACAGGTAATAAAACAGGTACTAAAATCGACAAAGTGAGAACTCCAGTTTCAATAAATTCTCTTATTTCTACCATTCTTCTGGATACGTATAAGTGAAAATTCACCATAAATATTCTGAGACCATAACTGCAGGTGCTGGAGCCGAGAGACTCTACTTCTTAAAATATTTGAAATACAGGCAGATAAATCGATTTTTCTCTTCAATTACATTTCAGTGAAACTGAACAATGTTTCTATAACATATAACCTGAAAAGGTAAGGTGAGACAGTACAGTTCGACATAGATTACGAAACCAATGTCCGTGGGAATTGAGACTAACACCATTATGTTTTTGTTGTCGTAATGTTCATAAAACCACTCTGGTAATTTATGGTGAATTATGATAACCACCCATCAAACGATCGAGTACATTTGTGTCCATTACATGTGTCAAATATTGATTTCTTATATAGACACAAACCATGCGTATTTATCTCATGCAACTGCCACGAACGTAGATATACGTTATCGACTCCG
>NW_021833942.1:0-2500 GCF_006345805.1 Octopus sinensis | reverse complement strand
TAATAATAATAATAATAATAATAATAATAATTATTATTATTATTATTATTATTATTATTATTATTATTATTATTATTATTATTATTCCGATCAGAAGCCATGAGAACCACTGCCAGGTACCGCAATTATTATTATTATTATTTAGGTCTGGCTTAGCTTCGGTCCTATTCTAGTAGGATTTACGTGGGCAGCGGATTACTGCCCCCTTAAAAGAAGAATGAAGCTGAAATGAAGAGCAAGTATACAGTGCGTGTGTTTAGCCGGCAAAAAATATGATCCTCCCCAAACATAACAATATTTGCTTCGATACTTGATTTTACATCAGGAACCTTGCAAAACAAATGCATAAACGTATGTGTGTGCGTGTGTGTGTGTGTGTGTGTGTGTGTGTGGGGTGTGTGTGTATAACTATTCCATTAAGGTTAGGACGAAAAAAAAACAACCCTCTATTCATTGAGAGATAAATATCACTTAATGTACACAGTAATGTACATCCCCGTCACTTAGCGGTTCAGCAAAAGAGACCGATAAAATAAGTACTGGGCTTACAAAGAATAAGTCCCGGGGTCGATTTGCTCGACTAAAGGCGGTGCTCCAGCATGGCTGCAGTCAAGTGACTGAAACAAGTAAAAGAGTAAAGAGTATGCTCTTTTGAATTCTGAAGTATAAAGGCACGATTGCTTGGGGACACGGGGTGTCTTATAAAGTTTAGATAGAACGAAGGATGTATACACAGGCATTCACATATGACGCAAAAAAAAGGGCCAACAGGGGTTAAACAATCTTTGATCTAATTAGAAGCAGGGGCTGTCAAGTAATTTAATGCAGTCCCTTCAGCCGTGAATGTTTTTGATAATGCTTTGTTCACAATGATTAACCAAAAGAAATAATTAAAATTTAAATTTAGCCGGTCTATCTCTTTCTCTCTTTTACTTGTTTCAGTCATTTGACTGCAGCCATGCTGGAGCACCGCCTTTAGTCGAGCAAATCGACCCCGGGACTTATTCTTTGTAAGCCCAGTACTTATTCTATCGGTCTCTTTTGCCGAACCGCTAAGTGACGGGGACGTAAACACACCAGCATCGGTTGTCAAGCAATGCTAGGGGGACAAACACAGACACACAAATGCACAGACACATACATATATATATATATATATATATATACATATATACGACAGGCTTCTTTCAGTTTCCGTCTACCAAATCCACTCACAAGGCATTGGTCGGCCCGGGGCTATAGCAGAAGACACTTGCCCAAGATGCCACGCAGTGGGACTGAACCCGGAACCATGTGGTTGGTTAGCAAGCTACTTACCACACAGCCACTCCTGCGCCTATATATATACATATATACGACAGGCTTCTTTCAGTTTCCGTCTACCAAATCCACTCACAAGGCATTGGTCGGCCCGGGGCTATAGCAGAAGACACTTGCCCAAGATGCCACGCAGTGGGACTGAACCCGGAACCATGTGGTTGGTTAGCAAGCTACTTACCACACAGCCACTCCTGCGCCTATATCTAACTTTCGTAATAAAATATTTGTCTATTTGTAGGTCAGAGAAATTAATCACAGAAGTGTAATAGATCTGGGTTTCTTCAGAAACGAAACAGGAATAAAACAAAAAGGAAAAAAAAATCAAAGAAAATGAAAGCGAAAATCTAAAATTAAAAGTTTCTGATTAGAACATTGACGACACCTGAATAATTTCTGTTTCTTTTCGTCCCGACATCACCCTACAGAAAAACAAAACTTACAAACTACATCATCGTAGAAAGATAAATCTTAGATTAGGATTGTCACATTTGCATTGAGGTTGTGAGCTAAATAAATTAACGAGTTGACTTCAGCCAAGTCAAACATGATTAATTAAGCCTCATTAAGGAAATAAAGTACATTTCTGTCGAAATGTTAGACTGCCAGATCGTAACGCGCTTTTCTAAATTTGATAAATGGAGAATTACCCATCAACTGAACAACGAATATATTGTACAACATATTATGATTACTGGAGAATATTTATTAGGAAAGATGAGAAAAGGGCGAAATAAAGTCACATAAATAAAGAAAAATACGAGATTAGACGATTATGAGATATTTCCATTGACAAACCAACCGAAGGAAATACATTTAGCATTTGGACGAAAGCCAAATGATCTTGGCGGCACTATTTAAAACTGTGACATCTACGCTCTGACGCAGACGCTCGGAGGACTGCGAAAATATCAATATCTCAAAAGTGGGGCAGGAAAATGATGTCGATAAAAGAACATTAGAAGAAATGGAGCAGCAGCAAGTAGGAATACTCATGAAGTAAGCAAGAAATGTACCATGTGAAATTTGAAGTCGATATCTGTAAAGAATGAAGGAAACCATTTGAAATGTTCAGCGGATAAATTGAGATCATATTGTAATAAATCAAATGTATTGTCGTAAATGTGGTTTATTTCGAGTAATTAATGCCGATCGTATTTCAAGGACCTGGAAAGCTTCATAC
>NW_021833941.1:0-52271 GCF_006345805.1 Octopus sinensis | reverse complement strand
CCCTGGATCAATCGTCACAACTGCTGAATGCAGAAAGATGCGGAAGTATTCTTCACTTGTGGAGAAATACAAATTCCTTCCATTCGCAGTTGAGACGTCGGGTTCCTTGGGTGGAAAAACAATTAGCTTCGTCCAGGAGATCGGGTCTCGGATGTCGACACTCACAGGGGACGCCTGCAAATCGAAATAGTTTTTTGAGCGGATATCCCTCGCGATAGTACGCTCGAACTCTTCGCGTTAGCCTCTCTCCCAGTAAAGAATCAGCCTTTTTAATTTATTAAATTAATTGATTAACATTCAGAAAGTTCACCAGTAAGACATAATTTACTCGGAGTATTAGGATAATATTTTTTATGAAGTATAACGCAATTTTTTTATAAAACAAAAGAACCTATTAAAACCTATTGAAAATTCGAGCTCACTGATTACACCAAAAAGTAAATTTTATAAAAAATGTGAAATTTGAATTAAAAAAGAAATAAATCATCTTCATACGTCTCACTCTCTGATTGTATACCTTCTTCGGTAGTCATCGTTGTTAGTTTGTACCTTTTCTTGGTATTTTGTAAATTCTTTTCATTGAAAATAGGTGTATTAAGAGTTACCGAATCAGTGCTATCTGCGTTGTTCCGACTATTTCTTCTCTTACCCCCATCTCGCTGAGCATTGCTTTTTCTTTGGTCATTAGATTCCACTTTATTTATTCTTTCCGCTGTCGAAACAGTCCTTAAGGGTTCTAGAGCAGGCTTGGTTCCTTCAGGCATATTTAAACTTGGTATCATGCACCTCACTGGCTGGGTGGACTCCAAAAGCTTTAAATTAAAATATAAAGAAAACTTCGAGAAAACTAATGACTGATGGCGGAAATCCGTTATCAGAAATATTTTCGAGTAAATAGAATAATGTTTGGTATGATTTGTTTAGAAATTCACTGATCTTCGTAAAATGGAGAACCCAATTGCGAAATAGGAGATCATCGCAATCAAAACAAACATTAAAATTTCCACAAGCCATAACACTGTGAATTTGGAGTTTATCAGACGTTCCTGATTGGTATTCTGTTCGCATATAAGAATTTTTGTGTAAGCCAAAATATTCATTATTGATAATTTGGGAGTGTTCAGGAAAGGAGATCATAAATTCAAGTTCTGTAGCTTTATCTTGAAAAAACTTGGAAAAGAATTGTCCAATATTTCTTCTTTGTACCACTATCAGATTGAGCATATTCAAGAATACCGAAGGTCCTGTCTTTGTTTCGAAAGTTGCCAATTAGTCTAATAGAAGCTGAATCGTTAAAAAATGCTTTGGCAAAGTCTTCCCAGTAGAAATGAATATCTAGCTATTGATTATTTTAGTATAAACATCATGAATAAATATATTGTAAAATATAAAAGTTGTAATACATTATTTTGAAAGAATTTATATTGATAGTTTTTGAGAATATTGTTAATTTGTAACATTTTTCTAGTCAATTTGTTTTCAATATCAATAATTCGAGCCTTGTCCTGGCCCGTCTTAACAAATTAGGTTGTATTTTTATATACGTAATTATTTGTGTCCACTGGTTGTGTCTGGTCGGAATTGTGTTTGCTATGAGATATGTGTGGTTGCAAGTTTGGATTAATCTGGAATTCTTCATTCGGATCAAAGTTCATTCTATAGATCAAAGTAAGATTAAGACCAATATATATTACTTAGCAAATATATTCAGTCAGTAGTGCTATAATACTTTAACTGGAAACGAAACGAAATATTGACGACCGTCGACATCGCCTGTGTCGCCTTTTTATTTAGAAATATTTCGTGACTATTGATTATTTATTCCCACGTGATTGTGGGGTTATTTTACAATTTTTAATCTTTGAAAATGAAAAAATATCTCACTTTGAACTTATCCTTGTTATAAATAATCAGTAAACTTTTCCTAACAACTTCTGGATTGTTTTTATCTCGAGCAAATTTTTAATAATGAATATTTCTTCAAATCTTTTCTAACCTATGTGTTTAAGCTATTATTAGAAAAGTCAATATAATCCACCTGACAAATATAGGACAAATATTTTGATTTCTTTGATTTTTCCTTTGATAAAAACGATTTTATTTGTGAAGGAATGAATTGATTGACTTTTCACAAAAAATGCCTATCGAGATTATTTGCCAAAACCAAGATAATTTTTGTAGTTCACTTCTACGGGTAAATATCCTTTTACCAAAATATATGATCAACGGCGTAGTGAGATCTTCTAGACGTCTAAGGTTTCGAATGCAACCGGATCACACTTTGCAGCGCACCAGAGGATTCAGAAGGCATATTCAGGACAAAAAACGTACGGTGCATGTTGCATCCCACGCGAATGAATTTCCTTCGTGGAATGAGAATAGACCGACTCGTTCAAAGATTGAAGGGAAAGAAGTGCCCTGGACTGCTCAAAACGTGAAATCGTTAAGCGTCGTTCAGCCCTATGTCTGGAAAAGCGGCCGGGACTGTGTCGGCAAGAAGGAAAATTCGCCCGTTCACGCCTAATGTGCTCCCGTAGAAATATCCATGCAATGTGCGTGTTTTAATCCGAGCCGGATGGCGACACCAGTTTGGAGAGAGCTGTTCTCGAAAAGAGTCCCAAGGATACCGTTGGAAATGAGTAAGACACTACCGTTTTGATGTGGAGCGGAGAGGAAGCAGGCCACACGGTTCTGGTTAAGCGCGGTTTTTAATCTCTTGAAAATTCATTGGATTCATCATGTAGTGCTTTGGTTTCATGGCTTTTGAAAGTTTTGAATTTCATTAATCTAATCCAGTAATTTATTTAAATGTAAATCTCGATTTTTTTTAACTTTTCACCTTTGAAAAAAACTAGATTTCTGATAAGTTATCAGTGATAACTTATTTTTCTAACTTTGAGGTGCTCATGTATCCTGTTGCTTGGTACTTTTTGGTTTTTTTATAATCTTTAGAGCTGGGGTTCCCAACATGAGTTCCGCGAATTAATTTTAGGGTTCCGCAAAATTTCTTATAATGTTTATGGAGTTGTATCAAGGATAAAGCAAATGATTCCAAATTGTACTAGTAGTCATTAAAACTTAATTTTAAATAAATTTTAGTATGTCATAAATCATGACAAAGCTTGTGCCGGACTGGAAACAATAAGAATTATTAGTTTATCCTATATCCCTCTATTGTGGGCAACGTTTCGTAATACATTAAGATTTTCTCCGTCCTTTAATTTTTTCCACACTCCGGAGAAAAAATTAATAAAGCAATTGGATTCAAAGATATAAATGTCAACGATTTATTTGATGAATTTGTGAATGTTAAATTGTTCTGGTCAACAAAAAATAAGGAATGGAAAACTAACCAGGATAATTAAAGAATTAAATTGGATGCATGCTTGTAAATATTTTAATGAAAAGACTATTCAAATTCCAAATTTTATTAAAATAATCGAATATGTATTTTGCCCACTTGGCTCTACTGCTCCTGTAGAAAGAATATTTTGAATTATGAATGTCACTTGGTCAAAAGCAAGAGGTCGAATGAAAAAAGAAATCTTCAAATCATTATTGAATTGTAAATTGAACATTGAGATGCCGTGCATTGATTTTATTGAAATAATGACGCAGTGCTTGAAGAGCCTGGTGTACAGTGCCTGACAAAAAAAATGGATTTGTAATAAATCGACTTTTTTTTAAATAAATTTTTTTTTGAATGCCAATTGTTTTATTTTATTAAGATGGCTTTGTTAACTTTTCTTAATAAAATTTAAAATAAATTATAATTTAATTTTCTTACATCATTCTTGGTAAAATTAGAATTATTTTTTTAATTTTAAAATTGTTTTTGGCTTTTAGAATTTAATTTTAAAGCAGAATTTAAAATTTGCCGGACAAAAAAATTGGATTTTTGTTGTTTTTGATCTGTTCTCGTATAAATGAAGCGTAATTCAAAAATTCATTTATCTGATTTTACAAAAGGAGTAATAATTGGATATTACTCTTCAGGAAAAACAATTGAAGAGATATCCAAAATACTGAAAATTTCCAGATCGACCGTGGGATTTGTGACAAGAAAATTTTCCAAAGAAGGCAGCACTACGCGAAAAATTGGATCTAGACGTTTACCAAAACTCTCTTTAGATCAAAAAAACAATACAATTAATCTCGAGGGATGAACCCTCAATTTCTGCTGTGTCTCTTTCTGAGATAACAAAAACTCAATTTAATGTGGACGTATCTCCCAGAACAATTGGTCGTATACCAAATTCATTTGGATTACATGCCCGAGTTGCAAAACACAAACCTCTTTTGACATCAAAAAACATCGAATCCAGATGGTTAATTGCGAAAAAGTTTTTAGCCATATCTGACGAAGAATGGAAGAAAGTCATCTTCTCCGATGAGTCATGTTTTGAGGTCTATAACAGCAAAACAAGAAAAATTGTTTATCGTGAAAACGGTACTGCCTATGAAAAGTCCAATATTGTACCTACTGTTAAGTATGGTGGAGGAAAGTTAATGGTTTGAGGATGTTTCTCATATGAAGGCGTCGGTAATCTTGTTATTATAAATGGAAAAATGAACAGTGCTTATTATTTAAACATTTTGTCGAATAATCTGCAGCAATCAGCTCTAAAAATGGGGTTAAACTCATTTATTTTTCAACAAGATAATGCTCCATGCCACGATTCTCGAGTAGTTAAAGAATTTATATGCGATAGAAAATATAAAATTCTTGATTGGCCGTCTCAATCACCTGACCTTAATCCAATTGAGCATGTTTGGGTAATGATGAAGAGAAAATTATTGCAAAAACCGCCGAAAAACTTGAAAGATTTGGAGACAAAATTAGTTGTGATATGGGAGTCAATACCGAAAAAATACCTAGAAAATTTAGTTATGTCAATGAAAAAAAGAAGTTTGGAAGTTTATGAAGCAATTTTAATTTGTTTCATCAAAATAAAAAAATCCAATTTTTTTTGTCCGGCAAATTTTAAATTCTGCTTTAAAATTAAATTCTAAAAGCCAATAATAATTTTAAAAATTAAAAAAAATTCTAATTTTGCCAAGAATGATTTAAGAAAATTAAATTATAATTTATTTAAAAAAAGTCGATTTATTACAAATCTAATTTCTTTTGTCAAGCACTGTATTCCCTGGTTCGAATCCCTCTGCTATCACCCCGGCTGAAGGTTTAATGCGTCCAATATGCACCTGGATTGACGAGTGACGCCGTCATCAGTGTTATCACGGCGGAACAGGATGTCTTAATCGGCCGCACAACAAAAATGGGGAGACAAAATGGAGCAGAAGAAACACATGACTTTGTTTGGATTAGTTAGTTCCTTGGTAACATGTTCTCTTTCTATGAAAAAAAAGTGTGGCCGGCATGAGCGAAATGAGTGACATGTCAACATGTTTACATTTACAGAAGGGCTATTTACGATTTTTACTAGTCAAAAATTTCTAGACAAAGTTCATTCAGTTCAAAAATATAATCGAATTTCTTAGTTAATTTTGACTAAAGATATTTTCTTGTTTTATTGTAAAAAATTTTTTTGTCCCGGAAAGTCATTTCATTCTTGTTGTGAGTTTTCAAGTTGTTCCAGAATTGACTCACAACTCTTTAAAATAGCGTTAAATTTCCTCCTGCAAATGTTCAATTTAAACAGAAATGAAAATTTATCGGCAATTCATTGGCATTATAAGTTGTTGTCATCTTTAGATAATTTTTTCGTTAAATAAATTTAACAAATGCTAAAATTTCATTTTTGTTAAATGAATATTCTACTGTATTTTGCTACAGAACTCAGCAAATTGGAAGTTAGTATGGACATACTCATGTTGCAAAAAGATTCTCGGGGCCGCACTTGAGAACCCCTGATCTACAACTAGCACGATTGGGAAATTTTAAACTTTCCTGACTTTTCGTAAACAAATTTTCATTTATTAATTGGCAGATTTTTTATTGAAGGATCCACGTTTCAATTCATAATGTAACAATCCAAGATCCACTTTGCTTTTGGTAAGACCAAATTTATAGTTCTTTATCTGCTTAAAAAAAATAATAGGATGGCAATTTTTTTAAACTTTAAGGCAGCGATTCCCAACTGGGGTGCCGCGGCACTTTTGGTGCCTCGAGATCTGGTTTTAGGTGCCGCGAGATCTTTAATATTTAAAATTAAAAATTATTTATAGTTGTATAATAATATTTTAATTCAATTAAAAAAACTTGAAAAATTTTAAAATTAAAATAGTTAGTTATGAGCAATTTTTTGGTGGTTCACATCCTCAATCTTCGGCGAATAAAAAAAACAAAAAAATACGAATTTATTCTGAAAAATATTTGAACTATGGATTTACATGGAATGGAGATTGTGCATTGCCACTACCAAGGTGTATTGTATGCAGTAAAATTCTTTTAAATGATGGGATGGTCCCGTCTAAGATGAAAAGGCATTTAGCCACTATGCACTTTTCTTTAAGAGATAAGAAATCATCATATTTCAAGAACATGTTAAAATCCTAGGAGACTCAAAGTGCCACATTCGTTAAAACACTTCACGTTTCTCAAAGAGCTTTAGATGACCTCCGCGTATGTTTGTCGCAAATTCGTCCCCGTCTGGAAATTTTGTGTGCACATAAACAAGCACATTTGTCTCATTAGTTATTATAACTACTTTTGGTAATTTTGCGTTAAGTTTCTTGAATATATTAATTATAAAAACATTTCTAATGAATATTGATTTTTTAAGTGCCGGGAGAAAAAAACCTAGTTTTAAGTGCCGCGAGCACAAAAAGGTTGGGAAACGCTGCTTTAAGGCAAATAGTGTATTAAAACATATTCTGAATGAAAGATAACGAGTATTTATATTGAAAAGTAGAAAAGAAGTAGAGAATGAATATCGAGTAGAAAGTGAATTTTAAAAAAGCTTACAGGACATAATCCCACTTTAGAGCCATTAGAAAAGTATTGTGTTTGCAGGCTTAGTAGATAATTTGGGACAAAAGGAAAAATCAATTATAAAAGTTTGACAGTTTTATTTTTTAATAAAAGTTCATTTATGTGTGATATTCGAATTGATAGATAAAGCGCGAATTTTCAAATTTTTGGTATCGTCGTTGTGGTGCATGCCTCAACCTTCATTATTAAATTTCTTTAAGAAAAGTAAAAACGCGGAACAGACAACAACCCAAATTTCCAAACCTCTAAATTCAACACCACTGAAAAGTCCTAACATAATAGAGAAATGTTCTTCTATACGGAGACGTGCCAGCATGGTAATAAGCAGTGAAGATGAATCGGTTTCTATGACGGAAGAGTCTTTTACACAAAATGAACCAAAAATAGCACGAAAATCGACGACTTGTGCGCCACTTATGAATGAGACGAATGGACAATTCAGTCATTTTAATTTTGAATTTTTATCCACTGAAAATATTTGGTGAAATTATTTAAAACTAGTTTTTAGTGACCGAAATGGATTACATAACACCGATCCGGACTATGATTCGTCTAGTCTGTTAGTACCACGCGAATTTCTCAAAAAGCAAACTCCTGTATTGGCATTATTTATATTCATCAGGCAATGAGGCAGTGGTGGGAGATCAAGTCTCGGAATTATGACGTCATCCTTCTCTTCAAAATGGGCAAGTTCTACGAATCCTTTCACATGGACGCCATTGTATGTGTTCAGGAATTGGGAATAGCTTACATGAAAGTATTTATTTAATTAATTTACTAAAATATGTAATGGTGTGATTAGGGTGACTATGCTCATGCTGGTTTTCCGGAGGCCTCATTTAGTCGGTATGCCTCAGTGTTGGTAGAGAGAGGATATCGTGTTGGACGAATAGAACAGACGGAAACTCCTGAAATGGCCAAACAGAACTTAGGTTGATTCAATAATATACTCCAATTTAGAGAAAGTTGTCCGCCGAGAGCTTTGTCAAATTGAAAGCATAGGAACCAGAAGAGAGCAAGCAGGCCATACTCCCCAATATTTGCTGTCCTTTTCCGAAGACCCCAACGAGGACGGAACTGCTGAAATAGGTGTTGTCTTTGTAGACACCACTATCGGAAAATTTCATGTAAATTTATGAAGATTCTAAATTAAGTTGTGCCAGTTTAAAGACGACAAACTTCGGTCTAATCTCAGAATTATTAACTCCAATTTCCCCATTGGTCACATACTCTCTCGGAGTGTCAAAGCTTTGTCAACGGACACCAAATCATTTCTGGAATCGTTGCCTTCTGTACTTAGATCGACGTTTCCGGTCAACTCGAGTTCTTGGTCGGCTGAGAGTACAATGAGAGACCTCCGGGAAAAAGATTATTTAACAAAATTTCCAACTGATTTATTACAACAACTAACATTTGACGGTGTCATGCCAAGGGAAGACAGGGACTTAGTAATGAGAGCATTTGGAGGGATTATATTCTATCTGCGAAGATGTCTGATCGACGACGAACTCTTATCGATGGGGAATGTGGTGTGGTATGAACTCTCTACTGGAGGGCATGTCGCATATCGACAATTTCCAGAATCTAAGCGAATGGTCTTACTAAATAATCTGTAATTGTAGATAATTGATTCTGTTACTCATCAAAATTTAAATATCACGGGTTCGAATGGGAATAGTCTCTTTGATGTTCTGAATAACTGCAAAACCCAATTTGGTAAATTTGTTATGATGCTTATACATAGGTAAACGATTATTGTATACTTGGGTTTGTAATCCAGCGTGTTCTTCCGTCGTTATAAACGATAGATTAGATGCTATTGAGGATTTAAGAGCCAACCGCTCTCTTCTCCAGGAGAGTTGGTTGGAAATGTCAGCCCTCCCTGATCTTGAAAGAATGTTGTCAAGGTTTTCTTAATCCTTTTATTATTATCTCAATTCACAAAATTTGTGTAGAATTCACCAATATGGGAGCAAAAATAGAGCGACCTCTCATCCCGACAGTCGAGCAATATTTTTTGACGAAGAAAAGCGGGTTCGACGAAGGATCACCGATTTCCTTTCCGTCCTACGGGGAATGGGAAAGGCGTTCAATATTTGTCTTGGTTTTGGAAAACTTGTATCATCATTTCGGTCTTTTTTGTATTTTCTACTGCTAGATCTCGACAACTTATATCAACCCTAACCTTAATTGAGGATGGAGGCAATCTGCCGGACGTGACTGACCTTCTTGATCATTTTATGGTTTATAGCGAATATTGTGTATTCGTCTTAGAACTCCTATGATTTGGCCGGCTCAGACTCGGCTGGGACAATTCTACCACTCAGTGGAGTGGATCCAGATTTTGACAAAGCCTGTGTGTTGGAAGAAGAAGCCATCAAATCCATAGAGGACTATTTGACCGCACAAAAATTTATATATGGAACCAAGGACATGAGTTATGTAGGGACGGGTCGAAATCGCTATCAGCTGGAAGTTCCAGAATGGTAACTTTTATTTCAAAGAATCTTCCATAGGTTGGAAATTGAAGGTGAACTGATGGGACAACGGAAGGGTTATCGAAGGTATAGAAGCCATGAATTGATTTCACTGATAACTAAATTAACCCAATGTGAAGAAAATAAGGCAGCCGTGTCTAAAGATATGCTTAGAGCTGTTCTAGAGTCATTTGATGCACAGTATAAGGATGTTTGCTGATATTAGTTATGGAGAATGGATTGGGGTCGTGGAGTGCGTCTCCGTTCTTGATGTTCTGTGTTCTCTCACGTATTACAGTCTCCAGTCCGCCGAAATGACTCGCCCCACCATAAATCCAGTTTGTCTTGGTTTTATAAACTGTGAAGAGCCAGTCTCCTTATTTGAGAATATCGAGAGGACTTCACCCAATTCTAAGTAGAAAGTCTGATTTTATTCCAAATGACCTTTCTATTGAAGGAACTAATCAGCTTATGTTCATCACTGGGGCAAATATGGGTGGAAAGTCCACTTTAATGAGAATGGCTGGTCTTTTAGTTCTTATGACTCATTTGGTACTTCAAAGAATGTAATATTTTGTAGGGGAGTTTTGTTCCCGCCAGAGAATGTACTATGTCTCCCGTTGACCGTATTTTTACTCGTTTGGGAGCTTCAGACCGGATTAACGAGGGACAAAGCACTTTTTTCGTAGAATTAATTGAAACCTCGTCCATCCTCAAATACGCAACTAACAATTCATTTGTCCTGTTGGATGAACTAGGCTTGTCCTGTCAGTTCTCTAGATGTAGGGAGGGGCACCGCCACTTACGATGGAACAGCCATAGCTAAGGCGGTAACATCCCATTTGGGCCGTGTTGGATGTAGATGCTTATTCGCTACTCATTACCATTGTTTATTGGCAGATTTTCCCACTTTTCCTAGGGGTTTCATGGTTTGATGATATTTGACGAATATTAGGCTTGTCATGTGGACGATCGGGAAATCGTTACTTTTCTTTATAGTTTTGTAAATGGTTCTTCGCCTAGTTATGGACTTAACGTTGCACGATTGGCAGGACTTCCAGAAAATGTTTCTTTTTGTTAGTTTATATTTATTAGATCATAAGGACGGCACGCGTCATTGGAGATCGATTAGAGCGGTCGAATTTTCGCATTCAGATTGTGAGGGCAGTGTTGAATTCCATTTCGTTGAAGGACAAATCATTGTTGGAATCATTGTCGTCTTATTTTGATTGAGACTTATTTTTTGTAAAGGATTGTTTTTTTAGTCGATATCAAAGGGGAATTCCCATGGCTAGTTATCCCTTCAGTCTCAACTATAAATTTTTTTATTTTATTTATTTAACCCAAGAATCACCAACAGTTAATTAGGGTAATTAATTAGGTGATTCCAACAATCCTCAAAATCTTTCTCAGCTTTTCCCGATGTTGGACTCTGGACCCAACGCAAGTGCGGGACGGGCGGGGAGCAGTTTTTGTGAGGAATTGAATCGGGGTGATGTGCTTCTGGTTGTTAAGGTCTTTTGGCAGGTGGTCTTGTTGGATGGCTAAGAAACCCTTTCCATCTTTCTTAATAAGGTGGTCAAGCGGAGTTGGGATAATGTTGTTCAAGTTGGAAATTTTCGTTATGCTAGCCGCGGCTCGGCATAGTGTAGTCTCGATTTTAAGGCGGTTAGACCATGAGAGATTAGTACTCCATGCGGCGCAGGCATAGCCAATTGTTGGTAAGATGAATTGTTTGTAGAGAGTGCCGAAAGCCGGGAACGGTATCTTTAGTCCGCCAAAAATCGATTTGATTAGTCCAATCTTTCTCTGACTGGATCCGATGGCCTTCTCTAAATGGGCAGTAAAACACATGTGGGTGTCAAAAGTGACCCCCAGGATTTTAGGGTTCTTCGTGAATGGGATCTTTTCGTTGTCCAGAAAAAGATCAACAGTATGGCTTCCAAGTCTCTTGTCCGACGTAATTAAGGTAGTGGACGATTTTTCGGGGAGATGTTCATCCTGTTTTGACATAGCCAAGTTCGAATTTGTAATAAGAGATCTTGTGTTCTTTTGGAAGCTTTCGAGATGTCTTGATCACGTGATCCAATGAGTAGGTCGTCAGCGTAGGCGAGAATGAATGAGTCTTCCATTTCAGGGTTAGGAATGTCGGATAGGTATAAATTGAATAGAGCAGGAGAGAGGGGGAGCCTTGGAAAACTCCATTTGGAAGTAATCTTGAGATTGATTTGATTCCATTCAGGCATACACGCCCTCTCCTTTCGCTGAGGAAATTCGAAAGCCAGAGTTTTATGTTCGAGTCGATCGATAGGCCGAATATTTTCGTTGAATACTAAATTTGGAAAGACCACTATTGCCAACATATATGTTCCACCCCCTCCGTCTTGTCCAAAGGGATTCAATCCAAACTTCTCAAAGCTATCCAATTTAAAGAACCTTTTTATTTGCGGAGACTTGGACGCAAAGCATCCGACTTGGCTTAAATCCCAACGGGCAGACTCGAGAGGATGTCTCTATTGAAACAACTCTTTGCCATGTCTTTCCTTAACAATCCGAAGACCCACACTAGGACACCTTATAAGGATACCGAATGGTTAACATCTCCGGACATTAAACTATCCTCAACTAACTTATCTTCGGCCATTTCATGGACAGTAGACTACGATCTTAATTCAGATCACAATCCAATCATCATCATGATCAAAAAAACCCTTCCCCGTACGAACAAAGCTATGTCCTTTTTCAATTACAAGAGCGCAAACTGGGAGGGATATGCTAACTTCACCGACGCAATGCTGCAAAACTTTGATACTAAACTGTTCAAATCAATCGACGGAGCTGTACCTAAATGAGGCGATCTTGCTGGGTAGAAAACTATTTATCCCAAAATGCACTTACCATCACTTCGAAGAAAATCTCAACCAGGAGACAAAAATTCTTATTAGAAAAAGAAACTTTCTTAAAAAGAATCTAATTTCTATTCCCGGAGGAAGAAAAGAAATAAAGAATCTAAATGATACCATCACTAAGAAACTGAAAGCATCCCAAAGAAGTTGGGAAAAACAAATCAACTATAAATTATATTAAAAAGACCTTTAATTAAAAAAAAGACTGAAAATTCAATGTCCTTTTATATTAATTTAGTTTTACGTAATATTCAATTCAAACATATAACTTTTTTAATTATTTAATAGTGTCCATAAAGGTCGTGGTGAACTTTTGACAGGCTGTGCAGTTATTCTACTATATTTTTAATATATTTTAATAAAAATAATTATTGACAAGAAAATTTTCAATATATGAATTCAAAAGAGCTAGTTAATATTTGCCAATTATTTAAAAATTTCAATAAAGCGGATTTTAATTTACAAAAATATATAGAATGGCTCAAAGCATATTCCCAGGTATCAAATATAATCTGGAACTATGAAATAGAAAGCTGTACTATGGGCAGAACACAATTTGGTACTGAAACCTATTTTAGTTTAAAGGGAATCTGCCATTTGAATCAAACTGTGTGCAAGATGTGCAACAGATATTATCACAGCGAAATATCGAGTCCTCAATTACTGACTGGGAATCATACTACAGATCTCGAAAACTTTCATCAACGTCTCCACTGGCTGTTGTGCTTCACTGGCCACTAACATTATATTATATTCTCAAAAATTGTAAAAATGATACAATTAGTTTTGTTAGGTTATAAACAGATTTGTTCTGATGAGTTGACCATTCATTTAGTAGGATGTCAGAAAGAGGCAGATTTATCTCTTATTTTTCTGGTTTTTGAGATTGATCGATTTTCTTAGGAATTGAATTACTTAATGCCCGGGATATATTTCAATATTATATTTATTGGTCCCGAAATTTCCATTCACGTTGACGGAAAGTCTATCCGATTTCAGAATTGCCACTTTTGTTTCATTAAAAATTGCTACCATCATATCAATACAATAAGACCTCCTGATTTATTTTTAGGTTTTCTGCTACAAATTTATTTAATAGCATTTAACGCAGGTTTGCCAGCATATGAAAGTTGGTTGGACACTCTGAAATATATAATTGTTAAATTCCATGTTATAATCATTTTAGAAAAAGGATTTTCGGATTTTTTTTACTGATTATTGTCTGGAAATTTATGAATACACTCTCAAATGCGTTAATGAAGCCGAACTTGCATGCTTTATGTCATTACCAATCCAAAATCCTTTTTGCTCTCCTGTTCCTATCTTCAATAGTGATGTTTATGCTTTGCCAAACTTATATATTTTTGAGATTATCAGAATGAGTAACTAATTTCTTTTTTATCATTAAATTCAGCTCAATGAGAATTTGTGTCATTTTTAATGATATTTATTTTTTCGAGTCTCGATGAATTATTTAGAAACTTAGATATTTCATTTTTCAAATTGTATTGATTATATTTTAGAGAATTTATAGAACCAGTAGGCATTGACTAAATATCATTGATTCGTCTATCGCCAGCATACGCACCTCAATCGTTGTCTAGCATAAACTCGTTGTCAGCATTGTGGTTTACGATAAGGTCATCAGGGAGATTGTTATCGTGAAAGTGGGCATCACTAGCTATGGTGGGTGCTTGAAAAAGTAGTCGAGAGCCTAAGGATCAGCTCACGGACGCCGCACTGCATATTGTATGATAGCGTGGCGAGAAATTCTCCTGGCACTCTTCTTATACAAAATAGGATTAAAAAATTTTATTTTTATGTAAACCGATCTGAAGCATGCAAATTGATAGGCGAAAAATATTAAAAAACTTGAATGGTTTACTCAAAGTCCTGATTTAGATCCAATAGAGCACATCTGGGCCTACATAAAGTATAAATTTCGAGGGTTGGGACTACTCAAGGCCAGAATAATAAGCATGTATACCATTTCCCATACTAAATGGGATTAACACTAAACTAAGTGGGATTAACGTCAAACTAAGTGGGATTAACAGCAAACTAAGTGGGATTAGCAGAAAACTAAGTGGGATTAATGTCAAACTAAGTGGGATTAACATCAAACTAAGTGCGATTAGCAGAAAACTAAATGGGATTAACATCAAACTAAGTGGGATTAATAACAAATTTAATGGGATTAATAAAGGATCCAAGCCACGATCCAAGAGAGTATTCTTGGCTCCTGGAACGTCTGTCGATTGCTGTGATCCGAAGGAACGGCTTCGCCATTCGCGAGGCTGGCCGGGTGTCTCGTGAGACCAGTAATTAGCTTTGCTATCTTTTCACTTCCTTATTGTTTTGATAAATTAAAAAAAATAAAATAAAAAATAAAGGATTACGTTTATTATAAATATTATATTTCGACGCAGCAAATAAAAATGCCATGTAAATCATTGGAAGAGAAAAATCAAATGCATAGAAATAAAATACGTTTAATTTCAGCTGTAGAATCAGGTAAGGATTAAAAAAACAGCACTTGAACTCAATTTCTCGAGAACAACAGCATATCGTTGGATAAGGGATGGAGTTAAACCTTGCGTATGCTGGCGATAGACGAATCAATA
This sequence comes from Octopus sinensis, assembly GCF_006345805.1. NCBI lineage: Eukaryota > Metazoa > Mollusca > Cephalopoda > Octopoda > Octopodidae > Octopus > Octopus sinensis. The sequence continues at coordinate 37,309 of NW_021833941.1, read as the reverse complement.
ATATCAATGATAAGGGATGGAGCTAAACCTGACACGATAAAGGATGAAGTTCATTTAGTATAGAATAATTTTTTGAAGATAACAAATATTCTATTTCAACAAATAGTTGCCTTTTAATACTATTTTTAAAACAAAGGCAATTAATCTAGCTTTTATGGATGCAAATAATCTAGTTTTATTTTTAATGAAAAATTGTACGATACAAATTTTTTTGGGTTTTTCGGGCTAAAATCAAATACTTTGGCGAGTCGGTTAATGTCACGCTAAAGTGAAACGCTGTAACCTTGAATTTAACCTTCAATTAAGCTCTTGACAATTATAAACTCAATATTAAAAATGATTTCGCACTTTGAGATAATATTATCGGAATGAGATTTGCCAAAATTGTAAAGGATGTTCAGGAGTATGAGAATATTCTTGATTTTTAATAAATAATACAATACTATACCATTTACAACTCTATTTTGCAAGTACGAAATTTAATTTGCGGTCAGTAAACTCATTCCTGCAAATAAGAAATGATTTTTGCGGTTAAGAAAATCGATTTTGCAATCAAGAAAATTAATTTGCGGTCATGAAAATCGGTTTTGCAAGTGGGAAATTAAATTTGCGGCTAGGAAAATCGATTTTGCTAGTAGGAATACTACCTTTGCTAGCAGGAAATTCAATTTTGCAAATTCATTTTGTATAACCTTGACGCAACATTAATGCGTTTAAACAATATATAAAGTATTTTTGCGTTTAAAATTAAATTAAAAATGGCACAAAATCGAGAAGTCTCCGAAAATTCACAAGAAAATGGTACAGAAGACATTTGCATAAACAGACAAGGAAGAGGACATTACGGAAAATATTCAATGGAAAAACGGAAATTAATCATAGACACACACGATAGAGATGGAGATTGGCGCTCTTTATGAGGTCTTTGGGAGTGAAAGAAAGGACCGCATATTATTGGATTAAAAATAAAAAAATTGAATTACTTCCTAAAGGAGGAAAGATTTGGAGTAAAAAAAGTGAAGAAATTATATCTGCTCTATTAACTTGGATTGAATGCGATTGCCAGATCTCACTGGTCGAATGTACTGAAAAAATTCAAGCTCAATTCAATGTTACTGTTTGTGTAAATACAGTAAAAAATTGGCTTGATGGACAATTAATTTCATTGAAATCAATTCGGCCAGTCACAATAAACATGAATACAGAGGAAAATAAAATAAAAAGAATGGAGTATTTAACACGTCTTTTGAATGCGAGATCTAAAGGAAGAACTATAATTTGGATAGATGAGTCAAATTTTAATTTATTTTGTCGTCGTAAAGAAGGACGTTCAAAAATTGGATGTCGGTCTATTGTTCTTGCACCCAGTAGCAGAGGGTCAAATTTACATTGTATAGCTGCAATGTCATCGTCACAAATATATAATTTTAAGTGCAGAAGAGGCTCATATACAGGGGAGTCCTGTAAAACATGGTTTAGGCAACTTATTAATGAATGTGATGCATCAGGAGTTACACATCCAACATTCGTAATTGATAATGCTCCTATTCGCAGTCAACTTGAGTCTGTAATAAATCCAGGAGAAAATAGTGAATTATTAAGACTAGCGCCATATTCTTATTTAATCAACCCAATAGAACTTGCTTGGAGTTCATTCAAAGCTGAAGTAAAGAAGAGAATTCGTGAAAATATGGATATAATTATAAATTATAAAAAAAATGCAGAGGGACTGTCAATAACCGAATTCAGAATGAGAATCTTGGAAAGGATTGCAATTGAGGCAAAAGAAGTATTAACTCCACAAAAGTTAATGGAATTCTCGAATCATGTGGAGAGATATTACCCCTCAGTTATTCGATGTGAAGATTAAACTGACAATTCTTATTTGTAATAAAAATTTCTTGCAAAATAGAATTTCTCACTTGCAAAAATGGTTTTCATGACCGCAAATTTAATTTCTTGATTGCAAAATTGGTTTTCCCAGTCGCAAAATTCATTTACTATTTGCAAAAATGATTTTCCTAACCGCAAACCGGATTTCTTACATGCAAAATTGCCATTCTTGACTGCAAATTTAATTTCCAGATTGCAAAAATGATGTTCTCAGCTGCAAAATTGACTTGTAAATGGTATAGAAGATTTTTCAATACTAAAAAGATTTTGTTTTCTCAAAAAATGTAGAAATTTCGTAAATTCTGGAGGTACTATTAAATCTAATGATAGGTGTGCTATATTATGAACAATCTGATGGAAACAAAATATTGGTAATTGCCTCAAATGATTTTGAACCCATGAAACTGCATTGTGAAATGATTCATTCAATTTATCACTATGGATTTAATAAAATGGAAGAGTATTGCAAAAATAATTTTTGCATAATCAATCGAAACATAATTAGGGATGTAATATCATCAAGCCACAAATGTCAGCAAAGTCAGTCCTTAAAGACAAAATATCCACTAGTCAACATAGTAGCCAAAGAACCTCGAGAACGGTTCATTCAATAGTTTATTTTTAGCTATCAAGTTGATTTAGTCGATCTTTTTTTATTCAGATTTAAATGATTCTTATAAATATCTTATGAATGTCATAGATATTTATTCAAAATTTTGCTTTGCTAAAAAATAGAAAATAAAGAAGCAGTTACAGTTTCGGAATCATTGAAAACTATATTTCTTTCCTATGGTTCACCAAAAATTCTGCAGTCTGACAACGAAACAGAATTTGTTAATTCAGAAATAACGTCATTATGTGAAGAATTTAAAATAATTCATAAAAGGGAACGTCCAAGATATCCAGAATCACAGGGACAAGTGGAGCGTTGTAATCAAACCATTTGCAGATGGATTCAAAAAGAACTCACAGGCAAACAGAAAAAATGGGTGAATGTTTTAGAAAAAATTGTATATTAGTACAATATTTCAATTCATTCTTCTATAAATATGTCACCATTTATGGCTTTTTTCCGTACAAGAGGACATAACATTTCTTATTTTAATGACAATTAATTAATTGAAGAACATGAAAATCAAACTATCATAAATGACAAATATTTTGAAAGAATGGAATGAAATTCTTCAAAAACATTGAAAGAAATTGCAATTGGAAATAATGTTTTGCTGAAAAAAAATTTTATTGTTAAAAAATGTAAAAAGGCAAGATTCCATAGTTTATAATATAACCATTATATAAACTTTATATAATAGAATATTTGCTGAAAAAATGCTTCAGTTAGATTTAGTGAAAAATCATTTGCGTCGATAGTAGTCGGAAGAAACGTTTGAATCCTTTTTTTAGATTCGTGTATATGTGAAATGTGTTTTTACGTAAATCTTTGTTTTTCCACAAACCATTTTCTACGAAATGTTACACAAATATCGCATAAATAACAATATAAAGTTCCACCGGGAGTAATTGATAATTCATCGAGAAATTAGTAGATAATTCTCAAGGCTTTAGATTAGGTGAATTTTTTGACTTAGGAATTATAAAAACGATCATATAATAGTCAGCGTGGTTGAAATTTGATATTTACATTAAACAAATTTAAGCTGAAAATTACAAAATGACAAAAATTGACAAAGTTGACCTAGAAACCTTTCGAATAAAAGCATTTGCCTTCATCATCGGCCTAGACCTGATCAAAAGAATTTTGTTTACTTTACCTTAAGTCTACTAAGTTACTAAAATTAAGTTTTAAAAATAGATCACTCCAGCTTTTGCTCTCTTCAATGCCTAAAATATTCATTCACTGCATAAGTCGACGCATTTTGTATAATACCACTAAATTTGTCAATGCATTTATGAGAGATCTAGTCAGAATTGCAGTATGTCCACGGCAAGGGGCTTTGAAAAACGGAAAAAGGTAATAAAATGCCCAAGCCAGAATAAAGTTATAAAACATGGAAAAGTATAGATTTGATATTGCACAGGTAGCTCCCACACTTTACAGACTTATTTTCACTTGAATACCTGCCACTAGTAAACTAAAGTTGAAACATTTTATTGCCGACTTTCTAGTCAATTTTCCAATTAAGGTTTCAGTAAAAATCAATGGTATTCCTCAGAACACAGCCGTCAGAAAATATGGGATCAAGAAGGCTCCTTGAAATTAAGGAAAGAAACACATTCTCCTTGACTATAAGATTAACTCCGAATACCCATGGTCTGGAAAAAATCTGTTATCATTCCAATTCTGAAGCCCAACAAGGACCCCTGCGACCCCGCCTCGTTCAGGCCAATCTTACTCATCTCTGTCCTATCAAAAATCCTCGAAAAATTTGTCCTGAAATCAATCTACCCTTTCCTCACTCTATCAAAGTCACAGCATGGCTTCCGTCCGCAGCACTCAACAACTACACACCTATCTTATCTAACAAGATTCATCGCAGACGGATTTAATAACTACTCCCCTCCCCATCGAACTATCCTGGCCTCAATTGATATCAGTAAGGCTTTTGACCGGACTTCATGACATGTCCTGAGCTCAAAAATTCACTCTTCTCCTATTCCCCATAATCTGAAAATCTGGCTGTGTAGCTTCCTATCTGGTAGACTGGCTCAGACAAAATTCGGGTCAAAAAACTCCAGATTCCGCTACTTACCTAATGGGGTCCCTCAGGGCTCCTGTCTCTCTCCAGCCCTCTTCAATCTACACCTCAGTGATATGCCTACTAATTCGGAAACATTACTCCTCTCGTACGCTGACGACATAGTGATTGCTTCAAGAAACAATTCCATCGAAGCTGCAACAAACTCACTTCAAACTCATCTAGACTCTGACCAAATGGCTAGGATCTAACCATATGACTCCTTCTGCGTCCAAATCGTCCATCACTGTTTTTACATCTGATAAAAGACAATTCAACCTAAACCCAGTCCTCGATGTGGCCGGCGAAATAATTCCCGTCATAAAAAACCCGAAAATCCTTGGAGTCGTATTCGATCAATGCCTATCTTTCACGCAACACGTGGAGCTCATTTCCACCAAAGCCAAACGAAAACTGAATGCACTACGTGCCTTATCTGGACAAACTTACGGCCAAGCCAAAGAATGCCTCACTTTGGTTTACAAACAATTTGTCAGAACATCTATGAACTATGCTAGTCCAGCATGGTCATGGAACTTGTCTCATTCAAACCTCCAAAAACTCCAAAGAATTCAAAACTCAGGGCTACGCACAATAACTGGCTGTCTTGCATCCACTCCCATCGATCATCTCCATTGGGAGTCCTGTATCCTTCCGGTCGATGACCATTTGACGATGAGAGGACTCCAATTCCTACAGGAAATACAAGATTCTTCTCATCCAAGTCACAAAATCTCTATTCCAGAAAACAAAAGACACATCATTTCTACTCTGGCCGATCAATGTAGATGTCTATCAAAAATACTCTCAACCAACAATGGGAAAACTGCGAATAAACTAATCCATGACTACATCTCCACTCGTGCTATCAGGATGCTCAAAAACAACAAACTTCTCAACTCTCCCCCCCCCGCCGGTCCACTCCTCAGAGCAATCACTCGGCAGATATCTCCGTGTCCAGCTTGCTCAGATTCGCTCGGGACATCATCCACTCATTTTTGAAACATACCGTTCCTTCACCCCCGAAGACCTCTTCCCCTGTCCTGGACCGCCTCACTTGTCTCCGCCTATTGGGATTCGGGATCTCTGGGAGCGCCCGATCTTCGCGTCTCGCTACCTGATTGCAGCCGGCTTCCTACGTGTTAGTGAAGCCGGGGTAACATAACTAACTAACTAACTAAAATTAACTCCCTCCTTAACTTATGGGGTGACCCTAAGAAGTTTTTCGGTTTTCTTCATGCCGCATTCCTCCCAATTTCAGGGAGAAATCGGGTTAGATAAATAAACAGTGACCGACCTGCTACAATAAAACATTTTAACTCTTGACTGCTTGACAAAGATTTAAACTAATTTTTAACAATTTCATTAATTTTTATAGACCGGGCTGTAAAAAAAGACGTGTCACGCTTATGCTCGGCGGCAATTGTATCAATATCAGTGAAATCTCACACGAATAGTATTTTTCAAATGTGAAATAGCTTTTATTTATTACAAAAAGACACGCCGACTGATATCTAAGATTTCCTTATCAGCGGTTCCTTAATGAATTCTTAGAATTATCATTTTTACTCCAGTTGCTCATAAATAAATTAATTTTTTACTTTTTATTAGACCTAAGAGATTTTAGTATCATAAAATTTTAAATAAAACTCTTTGGGAAAGTTGACCAACATCATATGATGGTTTTTAGTCAAACCAGAAAGCTCGATACTTCAAACTCTCAATCAACAAAACTACTCTTTATTAGACAGTCAAAACAAATCACAAACAGGAAAGACCAAAGATATATTTAAAATTAAACTTATTTTAACTGTTCTTTACTTTTTTAATGGTTTCTAGAGAACCTTCTTGTTATGTCAAACGAAAATCCCCGGGAGAGAATAAAAATGTTATTAAGTTCCAATTGATGTTGTCCATTTTCTTTAAGGAAGTCTTCTTTCTACAAATATTAGGAGATAAAAATCTTGTTTTCCCACTAATCGATGTTTAATATGTGGTCTGATTTAAAAACTCAATTTCTACACTAAAAAAGAAATGTTAACAGTAATTTTAAGCACTATTGTTGCAAAATAAAAATTTCCGTTAGAAATATTTAAATAGTCTGCTTAGGATGAATTTTTTAAGAAAGATCTTGAGGTTTTTCTGACCTATTTGACCTGAATTAAACTAAATAAATTCATCCATCCTGAGAGTAAAAACACAATTTAAAAAATAAAATATGATTTTACGTGGATAATAGTTTATTTAAAAAAATTAGCAACAGAATTGTTGACCCTCCCCAAAGCATCTCCTTGTCTTACAGAGTTAAGATCACTGAAACGGGATTTTCGAGGGACGTTTCCAGATTTTTTCCTTTTTTGAGCCTCCACGTTAAATTCAAGGGAATCCTTAGAATAAGAATTGAATCAATCGATTGTTTTTTGCAGAACATAATGAACCTCGTCATCGAAGATATTCCGTAGCTTCGCCGGAATCTTATCATTCTTAAGTTAGGTTATTCAAGGTCAAGACAACCATGCTGACTGTATTTATCTCTTTAAACGATTCGGAAATGGGGGTTTCATCAATTTGAGTGAAATTATCAATTATTTTCATTAATTTTTGATATTCCTCATCAATGTTAGGACTTGATTAATTAAGTAAAGGTATACTTAAGAGGTTCGGGAATTAACTTTAAATTGTGACGAATTTCTTTAATTTCTTTATTATATTCCATAATTTCTAAATTAACTCAAGCATGAAAATACAGACACAACAAAAGAATACGTAAGTTCAAATAATAATTTTACAACTCTTTTGGGATCAAAATTATTAAAAATTATATAATAAATTTTACATAATCCAAAGTGATCATTCAATGATTCTTGGTGCAAAGAAAAAAATCAAAATGATTATTCAATTATTCTTGGTGCGCATTAATTGGTCTTTGCTCAAATAAAGTGTGTTTTCCCTATGCGGGGCTATAAAGTACTACGACTATTGTGATAAGGGTAATAATAAGAAAATTAGAGACTTGAATGATAGAATATCTGATAATTATAAAAATCTGGAATTATAAGAATTTTTTTGATTTTATACTTCAAACTCTGAAGAGTGCCAATATTTATAAATTAGTTCTTTTTGTTCCTTAGTATTCCACTAGAAATAATTCACCCTGAAAATGCTGAAAAAAATTTTTACTAAGAAGTTGTGTAAATGGATATAATTCGCTCTTTAAAAAAATAGTTGAGCTAATTCTAACGACATCCAGTAAAAACATCTTTTTGAATAGTTACCTTAAGCAATGTTTTGGAAAAAATCTATAGTTGCCGCCCTTAAACAAATTAAGTTTGTGTCTTGTTGTCTTGTCTCTTTTGTTCCGTAGTTTCGAAAATAGTTAAAGGAGTCGTTTCGAAGAAAATTCAGCAATTTTTACAACTTTTAAATACCAACACGACTTTCACTTATTTGATTCAACATCTTACCTCGGCTCACTGACTCGGTTCAGTGCTTACAATTTGAACTCGAATCCGTCGGAACGCAAGTCCTTGTGTCAATTTACCGAAAAAGGAGATTCGATTGCAAATGCTGTCCTATTTGTGAAACAAAATTTAAGCTTTGAAAATTCCTGACCGTCTCAAGTTTAGCTTACTTCTATTTGACTTTCACCGCTTTTTTTCTAGTCGACCAGATACCTTTGAGAGCGACCACTAATAGCTGGCTGTCTTTTGATAGCCCAGACTTCCTACATTATTACAAAGTTATAGTTTTTTAGACCAAAAAAAACATGAAAGAAATGTTTTCTAATTTAAATTAGTTGCCGAGCAGATGGACATGCATTCCTTGTAGTATCGCGAACGATATCCGTTGAAAAAACCAGCTCGTTTTACGACCATCGTGACTCCTCCTAGTGATGGCTGAAACAATCTCTAAGAATAGTTTGAGCGCTTTGGGTCCAATTATCCAACTGATCTCGAAAGCCAGGGGGATGAAGCAGGGGGATGAATCATGATCCAAGACGGGAAGCAGAGTCGATCATCGATGATGAGAAAAATGAGTCTTCGCAAATAACATCCCACACGAGGGCTAGTTTCTCCCTGAACGGGAATAAAGTCAACCCATCGGGGCGTTTCTGTCCCAGTTTGAATTAATTCTATGATAAATATAAAACACGATTCTATAAAAAAATTTATTTAATTGAACCTTTTTAAATAATTGAATTTTGGCATGATTATAAATGAAATAAATATTAATTTGGTTCTTGTTGTCACTAATGGCGAATCAGACTTTGAAAGGTGCGGTCTCTATTCATGGTTCTAACCCTCAAACTGTCATTGATAAAATAATAAGATCCCGTATCTACGAATCAAGATACTGGAAAGAGGAATGCTTCGCCCTGACAGGTTGATTATCCCAATAACACATTATATAGCCGAATCATTGGTGGACAATGCACTGGCCCTTAAATGCATTGGCGGAGTATTCGGTGGGACCATTAATCCTACCAATTTTCTCTGTCTAGTACTTAAACTACTTCAAATCCAGCCAGATTATGAAATTATTATCGAATATATGAATAACGAGTTCAAGTATTTTTTTATTTTCATTTTAGATACCTCCGGGCATTGGGAGCCTTCTATGCACGTCTCACGTTTAGCAATGTAGACTGCTATCAATGTCTTGAACCGCTTTATGCGGACTATAGGAAACTCAAAATGCAGAATCGAGATGGAAGTAATCCCCTTCCTTTATTTGTAGAGTATTCAATTATCCATATGGATGAGTATATTCACATGCTACTCAGGAATGAGCGAGTCTTTGATGTCATTATGCCCAGATTGTCTAAACGTACAGTTCTTGAAGATTTGGGAAGTTTGGGACCTCGCGTTAATTTTATTGAAAACGAATATTTTGAAGATTCTCAAAACCATAATTGATGTTTTATTTGTTTATACGAATGGCGTGCTTCATTGATTCTTTACTGAAATTTAATATACAGTCCGACCCCCAAATGGGGCACCAAGTGCCCCAAAATGCGGGGGTGCCCCAAAACAGGGGTTTGTTATTTTTTTAAAAATTAAACCATTAATAAACATCAAAAAACATTTTTACTAAAATATTCAGTTATTTTCTTTTTATTTGTAGAGTTTTGTCTGATATTGTTCGTCAATTTCAGCCGAAAATCAAAAAAATCTCGGAGCATACTTGGTGCAACATTAGAAATTTTTTCTTCTAAATTGTTAAGCAGATCTTTTTTTTTGCTACGACATTTTCACTATTTTCGGTTTCTGAATATGTATCATAAACATTATTGTTCATGTCTTCGCATTCTCCATCAATTGTTTCGTTAACAACTTGATCTAAATGTTCATCTGTTAGACAGTTTTTTGTTGCATAAGAATCACGGTTCCTGTCGATTTTCTTCCAACAATTAACAATACTTTTAGCATCTATTTTCTCCCATCCTTTTGAAATTAGCATCATAACCTGACGCAAATTTAATTTACCAATAGAATGTGTAAAATCGTTTTCGAAATCTTGAAAACATAAAAATTCCATTAAGAAAGAGGAATAATAATCTTTAAAAATCTTGATTATTCCCATATCCAAAGGGGAAAAATCGCTTCTCCGAGACTCAAGGTCTTATGGAGGTGCAGCTACTTACAGTGATCATAAAATTGTCTCTGCCAAGTTTGCTATGAAGACATCAATTGACCTACGACGAAGAGGGCCCAACGCTGATGTAAGGATAAGGCATAAAATCGAACAACTGTGCTCATCTACGCTGATCAGAGACAACTACCAACTGTCAATCATGAAATCTCTTGGAAACATAAATGCCGAACTTTCTCCAGGAGGTGCCTGGGCGGAGACAATGAAAGGGATCCTCTTGGCAGCCGACGAGGCAATTGGCCTCCGGTCGCAAGTACTATGCAACAAAGGTATACACTCTGATCTCCCTGCCCTCATCAAAGAACAAAAGGAGCTAAGACTACAACTGGAAAACACATCTGATCCGAAGAAGAAACAAATCTTACAGAATAGACGTTCATCTACCCAGAAAAAAATCAAAATGTTGAACAAGACAAACTTCACTAACAAACTCGACTTAATAGCTGCAGGAATTGAACAGCTAAAGGACTCTTCAAAAATGTTTACGGCAATCCGCCTACTCAACAGGAAAAAAACAAATAACAAACTCAAAATCCATGACAGCAATGGAAGATTCATCACAAATCCCAAAGAGCAGGCTGAATATATAGCCTCGTATTTCGAGAGTATATTAACCGCTCACGGAGAAATATCCGATTACACCAGCGGATACACCACTCATCTCAGCCTACCTATCACCACCGGTGAAGTATCAACTGCAATAGCCAAACTTAAAAATGGCCGCTCCTCTGGACCGGATGGAATAAATTCAGAACTGTTTAAATACGGACCGCCTGCACTAACAGACAAACTGGCGGAGCTACTCAATGGTATGTTTATGAAAAAGGAATTCCTCGGTCTTGATTCCGGATTATTAATACCGATCCAAAAGCCTAACAAGCAGGCTGGGCCTGTCGAAAATCTACGCCCTATAATCTTGCTAAACACCTTACGGAAACTTTTGGGATTAGTTACACTGAACCGAATAAGAGAACAAGTGGACAACTATCTATCCCCGAGTCATAGTGGATTTAGGACAGGAAGATCCACCGCCGATGCTGTCTGGGCCCACAAGTGGTACTGCGCTATCACCCAGAGATACAAAAGTGCAACAACAGTCCTGGGAATAGACCTGTCTAGGGCCTTTGACACGGTACGCCGTGGTCTACTCCTCAAAATACTGGAACAATTCCTGGACCCTGACTCTGTCAATATGATAAGAGTACTACTATCGAACACAAAGCTCAAGGTGCGGGTCGGCACGGCGTTTTCCCGTGAATTCACGTGCAACGTCGGTACCCCTCAGGGAGACGCCCTTCGCCGCTGCTATTCGTGATCTATCTGGAGACGGCACTACGAGACCTTCGAAAATTCTATGCTGGCAATATCGTCGAAATTGTATATGCAGATGACGTCGACTTCGTGTCAGACGACAAATCGGCCTTACTTCGACTCCTTGAAGTGGCACCTGCTGAGCTGAACAGATGGTTCCTTAAAATGAACGTTGGAAAAACCGACATCGTTGAAATCATGAGGATGGAGAGCAGCTCAAGTGAAGCCTGGCGCAAAACGAACAAACTTGGTTCTCTACTTGGGGACGGCCATGATATTGTCAGAAGAAAGGCTCTCGCTTGGGCCACGATGAACAAGATAAAGAAAGAGTGGATCGGCAAACGACGACTCTGTACGTCACTTCGTCTGAGGATGTATGAAGCCTTTGTCAAACCAATCCTGACATATAATTCGGCGACCTGGGGAATGTCTAGTACTGAACAACGTGGACTCGACTCTTTTCACCGCAGGCAACTTAGATCCCTACTGGGATTGAACTGGCCTATAAGAATCAACCAGGAATCGCTATACAATAGATGCAGAACTGGCCCTCTGAGTGTGGAAATCGTCAATATGCGGTGGAGGTTATTTGGCCATATTCTACGAATGGACATGCTTGCCCCAGCTAACATAGCAATGGAGGGCTACTTCCTGAAAGAGGGATCGAGCTTCCGTGGACGTCCACGTGTTACGCTGCCGGAAACACTTGACGGAGGTCGAAGTGGTCGCAGTTTTTTTAGAAGATAATTAAAATTAATTAATTTTTTTAGTGAAAAATAGATTATTTAATTTATAAACCCTCTATCAATAATTTAAACGGTTATTAAAATTATTTAAAAATTTATTTAACCAATTTAGTCATTTTTAGTACGCGGCATCCAAATTCCAGGACTGTAGAAGGAATTTATTTTGAAAGGATATCCACATTTTGCAGAAAATGCACTGCATCCTCCTTACTTATTGGGAGCTGTCGGAATATAAATTAGTAAAAAATTTAATAATATTTTAAATTATTGATAGAGCGACTTAAATAAAATATAATATATTCCACCTCAAAAATTATTAGATTTTTTAAAAGGCCTAAAAAAACTGCGACCACTTCGACAAAAGTACCGCAAATAATAATAATAATAATAATATCCAAAGGTTGTAAATAGGGCGTTGTATTTTTCGGCAAAAATAAAAATTCGATGTTCGAACATTCGGCAGTTTTATGGCATCCCGCATTGTCAAGTATTAATAATATTTTTCTGTTGTTTTTGCAAAACGATTCATTTATAAGTGTAAGCCAACTCATAAAAGTCTTTCCAGTCATCCATGCATTTTGAGAAGATGAATACAATAACCCAAAATCTTGAACATCAAAATTTTTTAGACACCGAGGTTTTTTATATTTTCCAATAATCAATGGATTAAGTTTTTCCCCGATTAAACTGCAGCATAGAAGAACAGTGAGTCTTTCTTTCCCTTGTTTATAACCAAAACACGGTTCGCCTTGTTCAACAAATGATTTTTGAGGAGTTCTTTTTATAAAAAGCGCAGTTTCATCACAATTAATATATTCTCAGGTCCATATTTAATACTTTCTGGTCATATTTTTCAAAATAATTTTTCACATAAGATAAATCACATGAAGCTTTTTCACCACATATTGACTTGAATTGAAGTTCATGCCGCAATTTAAATCTATCAAGCCACCCATTGGAAGCTTTAAAAGAAGTAAATCCAATTTTTGAAGCTGTAACTAAGGCAATTTTTTTCAAAATAGGGCCTGAAATCGGAATTTTATCTACGCGTAGTCTTTGAAATATTTCAAAGACTTGATCATCAAATTTATCTTTATCGGCTTTAAATGTGTCATATTCCTCAGAAATAGTATTGCCGTGTTGCAAGAAAGGTACAATATTTCGTTTTATTCTTGATATTGTTCCTTTAATTGTGTTGTACTTTTTCATTAGTTGCCTCTCAGATAAATTTTTCTTCAAAATTTCTTTAGCAATCTTCAATTTAGTTTCGTAATCCATAACCACAACAATAAAAATATAAATTGAAAATAAAACAAAAAATAATTAATTTATTATAATTTTATTTTATTTTTAATTCCTTATAAATGATTTTATGGTGCCCCAAAAATTCCATAATTTTTTATCGAGAATAATCCAATTTATGCTTATATTTTAAGTTAACTATGCGGAATCAAAATTGAATTAATTAGTCCGAATCTTTTTATTTATAATTATTAAGAAAAGACTTTTTTAACTAAAACCAAAAAAATAAGAAATTAACTAATTCATTGACCCTGGTCTTCGGAAATTTTTTCTTTTGAAAGAGCAAATCTACCTACTCACTATTCGCGCTTTCACTTTCATGCTCTGAATCATTTATAATTTGGCTATTTGATTCATCCGGGGGCTCTTTGCAAAATTTGTTTGTAATTTTAACCAACTGGCTGGCTGTCGTAATAAATTAATGGCATACCTATGCTTCACCACCATGCTTTCTAGTGTCTTCATCACAAGTCCCTGAATGTATGTTTTCGTCGAGTCTTGAACAGATAATTTTTTTCATATAGGATTTGTAACACGTCACCCCGTCATATGTCAGCACAATTGGAATAATCTTTACAGGTGCCCCGTAAAGTATCTTTAGTTTCCCAGCCAGAAGATCGTATTTATGCATTTTTTTCCACTTCAGCTTGCTTGAATCTTTTCTGCGATGTAATTCACACTTCAATTATTTTAATCTCATTCTTCAACTTGTACTGAATTTGAGTATCGATATCGAGCTTATTGAACTGAACTTGAGTATCTGTCAATATTGATGCACCCGTATCACGACATCTGGATTTGATAAACTAGACTGTATCGAATGGACTTTAACTTCCCAGTTTTCTTAACTCCAAACTGTTTGCAAACGTGCAAATGAATGCATTGGGCCTTCTCAGATAGTCAGTGTTTAGCATTCTGTTGCACTGCGCAGCCATGCGGTTTACTGTCTTAGTTTTCTTGCAATGATCACATAGTGCACCACGCGTAGAGAAGAACAAATTTTTATCTTGCAAGAGGAAATAAAAAACTTTATTCCTTGATGTATTGTTCCCTTTGTCTAACCACTCACTAGACATTCTGAGATCACATTTGAATCCTCTTCATATCTGAACAAGACAGAATGAAATGATTTGTTTTTAACTTTGTTCGATAAATATTGCACATTAGCCATTCTTAGGGATTGGCAGCCATTCAATATTTAGAAGCAAGAAATCCTGCGATCGTCGTCATACCCACAGGATCCCCGACCTCCTGGGGCAGATAGCCGACTTCTTTTCCAAGGTGTCCAAGAACTAAAGCAGCATTAATTCACTCTTGAAAGCAATTGACGTCAACTCCCTTCCCATGCTCTTTCTTGAAAGGTACAGCCGCTTTTTTGGTTTGCTTCATGTGTATTTTTTGTGTAGTAAATATTTTTCGTGTTTGGAGATCAATATCATCAAATTCAAAATTCAATATTGTTTAATCCAATAGTAACTTTATAGTGACATGGCATAATCATTGATTTCTTTGAAAAGGTTCGCAGAGTTTGTTTTTGTCTTCATTAGTTCAGTAATTTTTTTAGCATTCTCGAGAATTGTCTCCGGCACTTTTTGTTTTTGTACGATGCATCCCTGATCTTCCAGAACTCCTAAATATCGATAACTTTCGACTCCATCTAGAGTTTTGCAGTTCTCCAATGATTCTAGATTAATTGCAGAGTTCTAAGAATTTATCTTAAGCGCAACTTTGAAGTATTCAACAATAGCATCCATAATTTTAATCACAGTTTCTTCTTTCTGTGGAATTATCTTTAGATCACAACAAAGAATTAATGGTTTGTAGAGTATGTACAAGCTAGAGAGG
This sequence comes from Octopus sinensis, assembly GCF_006345805.1. Classification (NCBI taxonomy): domain Eukaryota; kingdom Metazoa; phylum Mollusca; class Cephalopoda; order Octopoda; family Octopodidae; genus Octopus; species Octopus sinensis. The sequence goes on along the minus strand of NW_021833941.1, from coordinate 21,864 downwards.
TCGGGGTAACTAACTAACTAATCCTTTCATCCTATGTGCTACACCCTGTACGATTTGGTCTGTTAGACACCTCCACGCTCTTCTTGAGATTGAAATTTTTCTAAGGCTGTCTCGATCGTCTGCATTTTCAAGTAATAGTCCGACATGCTTTAGGTCATTATTTTATCAGTGGTAGTGTCGTTCGTTGCCTTCCTGAGAGTATATTTCCATGATATCATTAGCGGGAACAGAGGGATCCATCCGTAGTATGTGTCCGAAGAGTTCCCATCGGGTATTATTAACAAATATCTCTGAGTGTTCTGATTTGGAAACGAAGTATAAGTCTTGGCTCTTGATTTTACCCGGATAGTGTATTTCTAAAAATGATCTATTTATTTAACCACATTCCCCCCTTAAATTGGGAGGAATGCGGCACGAAGAAAACCGACAGACCTCTTAGGGTCACACTATAAGTTAAGGAGGGAGTTAATTTTATAAGATCTTCTTATCTCTGTGAGATTATTACAATCCAAGACGACGTGCGTTACTGTGTGTCGTCCGTCATGGCAGATTGAACAGGACGGATCGACGTCCTCATCCAGTTTGTTTTGCTAATCGAGGAGTAAAGGGTGATACCCACAGCGAAATCTTGCGAGTTCGACCCGATCTTTGCGGCTGAGATCGTTTTCAGTTGCGTTTATTTTTGGGGGGTGATTGTTGAGAATATTTTTTGCGGTTAGTGCGATCAAGGAGGATTTAGTTAATTTATTTCCTGTGAAAAGCGTTGAGATTTTCAACACATTTCTGATTTAGTTGTACAGTAAAATTGGCAGGATAAAAGCATTGTACAAACGTACTTTTACGAGATGTGAGAGTTGTGCGTAACTCATCATCTCGATTTTAGCCTCTTCAGTGCCAAAATTTTTCTTCGTTGAATATCTTCTCAGTCACCAAACAGTGACTCGTTTTTTCTTGATCTCCATCATATTTCGTCAGTAAATTTATTTTCTTGTTTGATTGTGATGAAATTTTTGTTCATTTTGAACTACTTAACTACTCTCCAAATACTCAAGGACCGTGGTTAAGTGCAATCCTGATGTCATTCAGGTCTTTTAAAACAAAATCTATGTCGTCCGCATTTATTAATTCAATTATACAGGTCAGGTCAATTTTAGCTGTCAGATCACGGAGAGCAGTTTCCAGGTAGATAACAATTAGGATCGGAGATAAGGAGTCGCCTTGTGGAGTGCCAATGTGTGCTTTGAACTTACAAGAGTGATCCGAGTTAACCCACACCTCTATTTTAGTGTTTGCAAGTAGGATACATATCATTCTCAAACTGTCCTCATTTAACAATGTTTTTAATACCTGAATAAGCTTTTCTCTGCGAATAGTGTCAAACGCTTTGGATAGATCTATATCCTGTATGTAAACTGTCTTACTGAACCTCGGTGTCATGGCACACACCCATTTGTGTGTCCAGACAATATCCGCTTTTGACCTCCTTCTTCTAAACCCACTTTGTCGCACAGACAAGAATTTGTTTACGGTAGGAGATATTCTGTGAAGAACAATCAACGACAGTAGTTTTTATGGAGATATTAAGAGAATTATAGGTCTGAGATTGTCTACCGGTCCAACCAGCTTCCTTAATTTCTGTACAAGAATTAGGACTCCTTGTCCAAGTGAAACGTCTGTATGTGTCATAAATATGCCGTTTAGTATGTCGCATAACTAATGAGCAAGTGAGCTAATTGAACTGTTCAACTTCTCTGGCGTACTGCTCAAGTAATCTTGATAGAACAGGCGTATTTTACTCTTTATATTTCTTAAAATGGAGTTCATCTTATATTTTAGTTTTATTTTCATATTTATACGCTTTGTATTTCTATAAGTCTAAAATTTTTCTATGATCTTGATGTTTTTAATTATGTTTGAGATTAAAGTCCAACAATCATCAGGTGGATATTTGGAATTTAATTTTGAGACAAATTTGTCGACTTTCTTCCTAAATCTATTGCGCGTAGCATCGTTTGCATGTAAGTTTTCCGCGGACAGTCTTGAAAAGAAATGTTTCTCGTTTTTTCTTTTAATCACATTTTGACATAAATAAAGGTTAAATTGAGAGACAATGGCCTTATGGTCACTCGATAGAAGTTTGTCTTTGTAAAATTGTGAGTCTATCAGCATGCATTTGAGATTACTTCGACAGATGATGTAATCAATTGTAAAATCGCCCCATTCTGGTTTTGTCTTCGTCCCATCCACGTCGTCATATGACTTGCTGGATGTTGAAATGCCATGTTGCACAAAAAAAAGATTTAATGGACTGTAGAAGTCTGCCAAACCTGCGCCATTTGAGTTCCTTGTTCCTCTACTATGAGCTCCGATAAAATTTTCATTCTTACGACGTGTTCTCGCTTTTGCATTCCAGTTACCTCCAAGGAAATTAGAAGAGAAGCACGTATGTCGCCTACAGTCATGCCGAGATTCGAGTAAAAATGTTTGACTTCTTTAGGACATTTCATTGCTATATCCATTGCTGGTCTATACGCGTTAATGGTATTCAAAAGCGTTTTCCCCAACCTTAGTTGTAAGACTGATATTCCGTGAATGATCCTCCAGCATTTGTGAATTATCTTGGCATAGTGGTTATTGATTTCAAATCCATGTCCATTCCGATTTTAGCAAGATAATCCTATTTTTTTATTATAATGGAAAAAAGAGCACGGTCAAAATGCACATGCGGCTACACGCTTGATGGAGCGTGCATTCCCGCGAATGACACCTATTTCAATTTTTGAAACAACCATAACACTTCCCGAGTCTCCCTACGTCGCATAGCGGCTTTTCCTCAGACTTCTTTGATGAAAGAAATCGTTAGAGAACCGGTTATCCCAAATAAGACTGAAGCGACACCGTTGTCCAAGATTTACATATTTGACAATTTTTCTATTAGCTGCAGCCTCTATTGCAGAACCCGGAGAAACAGCAGAAAAGACTATGTTAGTTTTCTAATGGATGTCAACAAACGTTAAATCCCAAACCAACGAATTCCCACAGGAGTAAGGAAGAGTGGTCATCCCATCGGGTCTTTTCCCATCTTAAAGTCAATTTGTCAATTATAAACCTCAAATGTCATCTGCATAATTCAATTTATCAATTACAAACTTCAAATGTCATCTGCAAAGCTCAAATCCTGCGGAAGAAGTGCAGGTCGAACCCCTCGACATGCCGCATTGAATGATGTGATACGACGTGCCCTAGAGGCAGCAGGATTCCCAGCAAGACTGGAACCTGCGGGTCTTAACCGTAATGATGGGAGAAGGCCAGATGGAGTGACTCTTTTCCCCTACTCTGGAGGTAAACCACTAGTTTGGGACTCGACATGCGTGGACACTTTCACTCGAAAGAACATCAACATTTCCTTGCGTTCACCTGGATCGGCCGCTAACTTTGCTGAAAAAGCAAAAATTGCCAAATATTCCACAATCGGGGATTCGTACCGCTTTGTTCCTGTGGCAGTCGAGACTTCGGGTGTCACAGGAACTGTAACTGAGTCATTCCTTAAAGAAATCGGACGAAAAATTGCTCATGTAAAAAACGATTGGAGGGAACCAACCTGGCTTCGACAAAGAATAGGTTTGGCCGTTGTTCGCGGCAATGCCTATTCGATTATGTCGTCAGCCGCGGAGAACTAGCCTAGATTAGTTTAATTAACACAGAATGATAAATTGAGAAAAAAAATAAAAAAAATAAAAAAAACTCAAATTTACAATTACAAAGTTCTAATTGCAACTGCAGATGACATTGAAGTTTGTAATTGACAAATTGACTTGAAAATGGTATAGAGCCACTGGCTCTAGCACTGAAGGGAAGCCCGCTGACTCAAAAGCTCGTAAGATTACATTGTTAACAGCGGAGTGCCGAGGAGCTTGCCCAGGAATTTGTTTGCAAAAGAGTGAGTGGACATCTTTGACGTCAACCATTTTTCTACATCTAAAACGATTTTGTTCTTAGATGTAAAATTTTAATCTCAGTGCAGTACCGATACGCATCTAGTTATCCTCTAATAAAGTTTCGAGGCCAGCTATTGGCATAGCATTCAGCCACAATCCGCTGTTTTGCACAGCTGCAGAGCGTAAACAGGCAAGGCGGTGCTGGTCGAGCCTCCGCAAAAAGATAGCCTTCGGCAGGATAAGTGAGATGACAGCAAAATCGGGCAGATCTTAAACCACTTCCGCCAGAATTAAGTGTTAGTTTACATTGCGACCACCCATTTTACTGAAAAAATTTTTTTTGGATCGACCCGGTACACAATCTTAACGTATTGTCGGTAGAAGGCAATATTTTATATTGTATGTAGCAAGGCGACCATCTCAATAAGTATAATAATTTAGGTACGTGGATGCAATTTTTGAAGAGGAAAATGCCCTTGTGGGATTCATGTAAAGAAAGGCGTTAGAAAACGGAAAATTTCGACAGTCTAAACTTTGGGGTGGTTTTGCAATTTGGACTCCCAGAAAGGACACTTGAAAAAATAAACATCATTGGAGTGTGTTTGTTTTATGCCTGCCAAAGATTCCCAAAATATTCTATATTACTAAACCAAAGTCTTGTACTGAGATTATGTTTTTTTGGTGTTGACTATCATTTTTACCAGGACAGGAACAATTTTAGATAACTCATTTAGATAACTCATTTAGATAACTCATTTAGATAACAGTCTCTTTCAGATTGTTAAACGCGTTTGAGTTATCCAACTTCACACCGAAGGTGTTCGGGGAATGCCTTGCGTCGGGTGAAAAATCTCTTGTCGCGTGGACAGCGGCTTCACATCCGTTGAGAACACAAAATTCCAGTTGAACTGGAGATAATTCAGCAAAAATATGGGGACAGGCTCTTTGGGCGGAAATTTTGGGTACGAATCTCCGGAAGATGTTACCGACTGCAATAAGGCGAACTCCTCCATCATTTATCGAAAAGCCATAAGATGTAAGCTAAAAAGGAGATCCCTAGCCAAGCCTGGGATCTCAGGATTGACGATTCACTTGTTTTTATTTTTTTCTATTTTACACAGGAATTAAAATCACTAATCCAAGCTAAATTCTTCTTAAGAAAATATTTTATCTACACGCCATGCCTCGCAGAAACTGCCATTCAATACGCAGTGCGGCGTCATTGAGCTCACTCTCAGGTTCTTGACTACTTTCTCAGCTACCTACTATAGCTAGCATCTAACTTTTGCCCATTGTTTAACCGTTTTATCTACACACCAAATCAAAGAAACTTATTTCTAGAATCTTCCCACAACTAATCATTTAATCAATCGTTTTTACATACAGGATAATTAATTTAACCAACTTTCGGTCTGTTGATTTAATTTATTTTTTCTCTCTAAGGAAAAGCGTACTAAACTTCGTTAAGCATGCAATTCTGGGCCTACCTTTTAACAGGTTTGATTTTATCAAAAACTTTAGCAACTATTAATGACTTGTGAAAAAAGTCTAATAAAAATTCAAATGACCTATTAAGGTTACAAACCACTTATATTATAGCATGTTTAAATTGGTTGGCTCTTGAATATCGGCTAAGCGAGAGTAGTACTTAATATATCGTCGTAATCGTAAATAGCCCTAGCGCAAGATGTAAACGACATGGTGACATCTCGCTCAGGCCGGCCACTTTCACTTAATATATAGTTTTAATTATTTATTGCTATCTCAGGATCACCGGGCTATAAGGTAAAAAAAGAGAAAATGTTGTTATTTATACAGTTATTTATTAGTATATAAATTTCTGAAATAAGATTAAGGTATAACCGAACCTTAATTCTTTTGCTCTATATATATAATCGCGACATTTCTGAATCTCGGCTCCCAACAACTGCAAATCAGTGCTTTCAGGTATTTCTATCTTTGGTTCCTTAAATTTGATTACATAAACGCAAACAATCGGGTCATTGTATTCATCCTTTAATAATCTATGCAACGTTTTCCTAATAAATGTATAATTCATGTTTATGTGATAGTTGCCTTGTGTTTTCCAAGTCAAATGAGTCAGAGGTAGAGTTCCATAACTTGACATTACTTTTTTGAATAACCTTTGCTTATAATTCCGATAAAAGGATATCACGTGTATTTTGATGCAATTTTCCGTCAAAATTTGACTCAAATAGTCACTCTCCTCGATAGAGGTCTTGTCAGTGATCAAATATATTGCCTCGACGTTCGGAATAGCCATACAATCCTGATTATTTAGAAAATTATATATTTACTGCCAAATTTCGTTCAATGTTTGTATTTCCCAACGCATTAAGAGAAGAGCACCACAAACTGGCATCTTGGCAGTTTTCCTGGCTAAATTCCATAAGTTCTTTTCTCCATTTTCTGTTGTTATCAGCAAAGGCGACAAAAGTATATCGCCCACCTTCCCGTTGCTTTAACTGCTTCCAAATAAGAGCTTCCAAAGATTGTCTTAAAGCCTTCATTTCTGTCACCATGGACCCAGATGTGTCAATTAAAAAAACTGCATTTTTTTCAGCAATCGTACCAAAAACTTCCCGGCTGTCTAGTATGTCAATTATTTAGATACAAGACCATTCAGTATCCATAACATTCGTTTGATGTACCGTCTTAAAAAAGCGACAACTATCAGAATATAATTGTCTAATTCATTGGCAAGTAAGTTAAAATGTTGAAGATTTCCTTTGACTGTGATCACCGGGGAATACTCGCAATGTCTGAATATTAGAGAAAGACAGTTCTGACCTTGATTCGACCATCTTTTTAGTGATTTCGACTAAGTCGATTTTGTGTCTGTTCCCGGTTGTAATAAGAAGGTCTTCAAAGTTCAAACCACACTTTTGTAGGGAATACTTGGAGAGCCACTAAATAAAGAATTAAAGTAATGTTGCACTTGTGCAGAAGTCGTTGAAATTTCTAACTTCGGTATTTTTTCTGTAAGTTTTTTAAATTTATATTTAAGAACATTTATAATCGAGTTTGAATCTATATTAGGTATACAAAAAAGTCACTTTTTGAACTTTTTAAACTTGAGCTGCCTTTTTTATTCCGAAAATAAATATTATCAACTAAAATATTAATAAATAATGCTAAACTTTTTTTCACAATTTGTACTGAAGAATCAACATTTTTTATTTTTGAATATTCTGAATTTTTAGAATTTAAATTTCTTTTAATTTCACTTAATTGCTTAGTTTCTCATTATAAACCCAAACTAACCTTTCTGGCCGCCGACGTGACTGTGTGCTGAAATTTCACTTCTTGTGGCATGACGAGTTTTGCAGCCTTGACCATTTTAGTCTCATCTTCAAGCTATTCATATTTTTTACTTAAACTAACTTTTGGATACTTTAACTTGACTTGTTCTGCTAACCAAGAACACTTCGAGGAATATTCAACCGCCTTTTCTATTTCCTTTGTGACCATTATTATGTCGTCACTTTCAATAACTCCTTTCTTAGTTCATTTCAAAAACAACCTTTTTCTCCAAACCAATGGAATCTTCCACATGTACAGTGTGCAAGATCTCGATAGATGTCGGCCGTTTCGTCAATTCCTGCGTATCGACTTGGAGTCGGTCCCTTCTCCTGATTTTGGTCAATTGTGTATAATGAGGCATGCAAGACTATTCGCCCATTAATGCAAATTTCTTCGAAAAACGCCTTGATTACTTCCACCGGCTGATTTGGTACTCCACTGCCCAGAAAATATATTCCTGATTGATAACTCTCAATATAATAACCAAGATTCGATTCTAATTTGTCCATATTTTCTGAAATATGTCTCAGGGCGGGCAACAAATTCCTACTTCCGCTGCATTCTAGTTGTAGAACCCATCTAAATATGATTTTCATCAGTAATACCTCCAGGCTATTTGCAAATTTTTGTGAGTTACTTTTACCATATTTTGAGAAAAAGCTTGTACCGAAGACCCGAACCTATTATTTAAATATATATTTAGTCAATAATATTAACAAATTAATTTAATATTTACCCAATAATGTTAAAAAATTTTCTCCCTAGCAACTGTTCTTCCAAAACTAGTCTAAGGGAATGTTGTATGTGCACCAAATAATTATAGTTCATCATAGACAAGTCAACCAAAAAAACAACACTTAAATATTTAATAATAATGCTACTTTTTTTCAATAATAGTTCCAAATAACTTGTAGCTCGATTGAAGCATCGTCTCCAATTTTTTTCTGTAAGTTTCCACAACACAGGCGAGCTTTTTTTGATATTCAAACAATTCTGGTAGGTCTACATGAATATTTCTGATCGTCCCATTCCACCAAGGCAGCTGAATCATAGCTTTCTAAAAATACAAACGTGCCCTCACGTATCACTTACTTCGTGTACTTGCGAGTAAACTTTTTTGGATATCGATGTCACAAATTCTTCAGCGTATTTGTATGAGTTGTGCTGTAGTATCTGATAAATATCAAGTCTTTTGGCTGTCAGAAATAAACAAGAATAAGTCAACTTTTAAGATTATTTTCTGCCAACCATTGGCTAATGGTGGGCGCAATTTTAGCCAACTCCTTAAAGTTAAGAGATGATTCATGCTGAGGCGGACATGGCATAAACTTGGTCAATTTTATTTTTTTAACTTTATTGGAAATCTAGAGGGCTAAGGTAATTGAATTTACATTATTTAAGATTGTAGTAAAACTTTTTTCAAAAATTTCATTTTTTAATTTGTCTATTTCTGAAATGAAATTTTGTCCTTTTTTGATTTCCGAAAGTATAAGTTGAATCTCTGTGCTATGTTCGTGTATATTCTGGCAATATGAATCGTTCATTTCAACCTGGTCCTCAGAAGAAAAGCAGTGAAAGCTTGCATTTGTGACCTTGGCTAATTCCTCGACAGATTTCTGACAAAATCTGATATCACGTTTGATACCAAAAGTGACATATCTGATGAATTGAAAACAATGAAATTAATTCGTAGGTCTTTCCCAACAGTTACTTGCTCGATGTACTGTTTTAGAAAGTCAAATGATTGGTCAGGCCTAACAGTTTGAAAAGATCAATACCTGCTTCCAACTACAACGTAGATACCATCTAATCCAGAAATGTTAATGACACTCCTGAGGGCCTTTAGAAGATTAAATCCCCCAGATGGTTGTAAATTTGATATCCATAATCTGACAGTATCAATTCTAAAAAAACTTAATAAAAATTAATTCAAACACGTGACAGTTTACAGATTTTGGTATTTTCCATAAATTTTCGATTTCGGTACCTGCAGAAGATAAAAATAACTGTTTTTTGTCAACAAACTGTTCGTCTGCCAAATACTAAGAGTTATGTTTGAAAAACTAACCATTATAGCACTTTTTAATTCGTTCAGACGCACCATTCCACAACTCGAATCTGAAATGTCAATTACAACTCCAATTCGGCTTCCTCTCAAGAATCCAAAAAACTAAAAAAATGTTTTTAAAATAGACTTTTTGACTTCCATTTAAAAGAAGTTTGATTCGCTGGGCATATATTTGAAGTTGACTAAATATGCATGTTTTTTTACCAAAATATTTTATATTCAAATTCGGCAATTTCTGTTGAATCTAAAAATAATTTTTGGTCAAATGATCCCGTCGATTCGTTGAGAAATGGCCTATTTTTATAAAAAACGAATTACTTTGACACCTTGCTTTTACAAATCAAGTCTTCGTGTGTCAAATTTAGACTTTCGAGTCCATTCACTGCCAGCCATTCTTTAGAAGACATCCTGTCATTGATTATCATTGATTTGTTCTTAATTACATTTAATGATAATTCTATACAATATGAAAATCATTTTTCAGAGAAATTCCCCCTATTCCAGATTCAATTTTATTGGGAAGAGGATCCAGCAGTTCATTCATTTATTGGCCGTAGCTTTCGAGCTAAAATACTGGAAATGGTTGCCAAGTAATAATATATTTTTGATTATCAAAAATGATTTATTAATAAAAGTCAGGTCAATCTTCTATCTCAAAAACCAATAATGCCTTTTTCTGAAAATTAATTCAAGATAATTTTACACAGTCAGTAACAAAGATGTTTTAAGCATAATTTGTTTCTCGTGTTGTTATGAAAACAGTGTATTCAAAGCGAAACTTGCGCTTAAGTAATGATTGAAACCCTGAAATAGGTGGAATTAATTTCCGAATATCCTTACCAATATTATTGAACTCTGTAGGTCAAGGTGGCATACACACGATCAAACCAGGTCCTTGTAAATTAATTACTACTATTCTATCAATTTATGATCGCTCTTAATAAAATACAAGTAGTATCAACCTTTCTGAGTTTAACACCCGTATCTATATATCTATATTGACGGATCTTTAGCCGACAGGACTGGAACTTTTACAAACAATACGACAAATTAAAATATTTTCAAAATGTTCAAAAAGTCCACATCCGCCCCTGGATCAATCGTCACAACTGCTGAATGCAGAAAGATGCGGAAGTATTCTTCACTTGTGGAGAAATACAAATTCCTTCCATTCGCAGTTGAGACGTCGGGTTCCTTGGGTGGAAAAACAATTAGCTTCGTCCAGGAGATCGGGTCTCGGATGTCGACACTCACAGGGGACGCCTGCGAATCGAAATGGTTTTTTGAGCGGATATCCCTCGCGATAGTACGCTCGAACTCTTCGCGTTAGCCTCTCTCTCAGTAAAGAATCAGCCTTTTTAATTTATTAAATTAATTGATTAACATTCAGAAAGTTCACCAGTGAGACATAATTTACTCGGAGTATTAGGATAATATTTTTTATGAAGTATAACGCAATTTTTTTATAAAACAAAAGAACCTATTAAAACCTATTGAAAATTCGAGCTCACTGATTACACCAAAAAGTAAATTTTATAAAAAATGTGAAATTTGAATTAAAAAAGAAATAAATCATCTTCATACGTCTCACTCTCTGATTGTATACCTTCTTCGGTAGTCATCGTTGTTAGTTTGTATCTTTTCTTGGTATTTTGTAAATTCTTTTCATTAAAATAGGTGTATTAAGAGTTACCGAATCAGTGCTATCTGCGTTGTTCCGACTATTTCTTCTCTTACCCCCATCTCGCTGAGCATTGCTTTTTCTTTGGTCATTAGATTCCACTTTATTTATTCTTTCCGCTGTCGAAACAGTCCTTAAGGGTTCTAGAGCAGGCTTGGTTCCTTCAGGCATATTTAAACTTGGTATCATGCACCTCACTGGCTGGGTGGACTCCAAAAGCTTTAAATTAAAATATAAAGAAAACTTCGAGAAAACTAATGACTGATGGCGGAAATCCGTTATCAGAAATATTTTCGAGTAAATAGAATAATGTTTGGTATGATTTGTTTAGAAATTCACTGATCTTCGTAAAATGGAGAACCCAATTGCGAAATAGGAGATCATCGCAATCAAAACAAACATTAAAATTTCCACAAGCCATAACACTGTGAATTTGGAGTTTATCAGACGTTCCTGATTGGTATTCTGTTCGCATATAAGAATTTTTGTGTAAGCCAAAATATTCATTATTGATAATTTGGGAGTGTTCAGGAAAGGAGATCATAAATTCAAGTTCTGTAGCTTTATCTTGAAAAAACTTGGAAAAGAATTGTCCAATATTTCTTCTTTGTACCACTATCAGATTGAGCATATTCAAGAATACCGAAGGTCCTGTCTTTGTTTCGAAAGTTGCCAATTAGTCTAATAGAAGCTGAATCGTTAAAAAATGCTTTGGCAAAGTCTTCCCAGTAGAAATGAATATCTAGCTATTGATTATTTTAGTATAAACATCATGAATAAATATATTGTAAAATATAAAAGTTGTAATACATTATTTTGAAAGAATTTATATTGATAGTTTTTGAGAATATTGTTAATTTGTAACATTTTTCTAGTCAATTTGTTTTCAATATCAATAATTCGAGCCTTGTCCTGGCCCGTCTTAACAAATTAGGTTGTATTTTTATATACGTAATTATTTGTGTCCACTGGTTGTGTCTGGTCGGAATTGTGTTTGCTATGAGATATGTGTGGTTGCAAGTTTGGATTAATCTGGAATTCTTCATTCGGATCAAAGTTCATTCTATAGATCAAAGTAAGATTAAGACCAATATATATTACTTAGCAAATATATTCAGTCAGTAGTGCTATAATACTTTAACTGGAAACGAAACGAAATATTGACGACCGTCGACATCGCCTGTGTCGCCTTTTTATTTAGAAATATTTCGTGACTATTGATTATTTATTCCCACGTGATTGTGGGGTTATTTTACAATTTTTAATCTTTGAAAATGAAAAAATATCTCACTTTGAACTTATCCTTGTTATAAATAATCAGTAAACTTTTCCTAACAACTTCTGGATTGTTTTTATCTCGAGCAAATTTTTAATAATGAATATTTCTTCAAATCTTTTCTAACCTATGTGTTTAAGCTATTATTAGAAAAGTCAATATAATCCACCTGACAAATATAGGACAAATATTTTGATTTCTTTGATTTTTCCTTTGATAAAAACGATTTTATTTGTGAAGGAATGAATTGATTGACTTTTCACAAAAAATGCCTATCGAGATTATTTGCCAAAACCAAGATAATTTTTGTAGTTCACTTCTACGGGTAAATATCCTTTTACCAAAATATATGATCAACGGCGTAGTGAGATCTTCTAGACGTCTAAGGTTTCGAATGCAACCGGATCACACTTTGCAGCGCACCAGAGGATTCAGAAGGCATATTCAGGACAAAAAACGTACGGTGCATGTTGCATCCCACGCGAATGAATTTCCTTCGTGGAATGAGAATAGACCGACTCGTTCAAAGATTGAAGGGAAAGAAGTGCCCTGGACTGCTCAAAACGTGAAATCGTTAAGCGTCGTTCAGCCCTATGTCTGGAAAAGCGGCCGGGACTGTGTCGGCAAGAAGGAAAATTCGCCCGTTCACGCCTAATGTGCTCCCGTAGAAATATCCATGCAATGTGCGTGTTTTAATCCGAGCCGGATGGCGACACCAGTTTGGAGAGAGCTGTTCTCGAAAAGAGTCCCAAGGATACCGTTGGAAATGAGTAAGACACTACCGTTTTGATGTGGAGCGGAGAGGAAGCAGGCCACACGGTTCTGGTTAAGCGCGGTTTTTAATCTCTTGAAAATTCATTGGATTCATCATGTAGTGCTTTGGTTTCATGGCTTTTGAAAGTTTTGAATTTCATTAATCTAATCCAGTAATTTATTTAAATGTAAATCTCGATTTTTTTTAACTTTTCACCTTTGAAAAAAACTAGATTTCTGATAAGTTATCAGTGATAACTTATTTTTCTAACTTTGAGGTGCTCATGTATCCTGTTGCTTGGTACTTTTTGGTTTTTTTATAATCTTTAGAGCTGGGGTTCCCAACATGAGTTCCGCGAATTAATTTTAGGGTTCCGCAAAATTTCTTATAATGTTTATGGAGTTGTATCAAGGATAAAGCAAATGATTCCAAATTGTACTAGTAGTCATTAAAACTTAATTTTAAATAAATTTTAGTATGTCATAAATCATGACAAAGCTTGTGCCGGACTGGAAACAATAAGAATTATTAGTTTATCCTATATCCCTCTATTGTGGGCAACGTTTCGTAATACATTAAGATTTTCTCCGTCCTTTAATTTTTTCCACACTCCGGAGAAAAAATTAATAAAGCAATTGGATTCAAAGATATAAATGTCAACGATTTATTTGATGAATTTGTGAATGTTAAATTGTTCTGGTCAACAAAAAATAAGGAATGGAAAACTAACCAGGATAATTAAAGAATTAAATTGGATGCATGCTTGTAAATATTTTAATGAAAAGACTATTCAAATTCCAAATTTTATTAAAATAATCGAATATGTATTTTGCCCACTTGGCTCTACTGCTCCTGTAGAAAGAATATTTTGAATTATGAATGTCACTTGGTCAAAAGCAAGAGGTCGAATGAAAAAAGAAATCTTCAAATCATTATTGAATTGTAAATTGAACATTGAGATGCCGTGCATTGATTTTATTGAAATAATGACGCAGTGCTTGAAGAGCCTGGTGTACAGTGCCTGACAAAAAAAATGGATTTGTAATAAATCGACTTTTTTTTAAATAAATTTTTTTTTGAATGCCAATTGTTTTATTTTATTAAGATGGCTTTGTTAACTTTTCTTAATAAAATTTAAAATAAATTATAATTTAATTTTCTTACATCATTCTTGGTAAAATTAGAATTATTTTTTTAATTTTAAAATTGTTTTTGGCTTTTAGAATTTAATTTTAAAGCAGAATTTAAAATTTGCCGGACAAAAAAATTGGATTTTTGTTGTTTTTGATCTGTTCTCGTATAAATGAAGCGTAATTCAAAAATTCATTTATCTGATTTTACAAAAGGAGTAATAATTGGATATTACTCTTCAGGAAAAACAATTGAAGAGATATCCAAAATACTGAAAATTTCCAGATCGACCGTGGGATTTGTGACAAGAAAATTTTCCAAAGAAGGCAGCACTACGCGAAAAATTGGATCTAGACGTTTACCAAAACTCTCTTTAGATCAAAAAAACAATACAATTAATCTCGAGGGATGAACCCTCAATTTCTGCTGTGTCTCTTTCTGAGATAACAAAAACTCAATTTAATGTGGACGTATCTCCCAGAACAATTGGTCGTATACCAAATTCATTTGGATTACATGCCCGAGTTGCAAAACACAAACCTCTTTTGACATCAAAAAACATCGAATCCAGATGGTTAATTGCGAAAAAGTTTTTAGCCATATCTGACGAAGAATGGAAGAAAGTCATCTTCTCCGATGAGTCATGTTTTGAGGTCTATAACAGCAAAACAAGAAAAATTGTTTATCGTGAAAACGGTACTGCCTATGAAAAGTCCAATATTGTACCTACTGTTAAGTATGGTGGAGGAAAGTTAATGGTTTGAGGATGTTTCTCATATGAAGGCGTCGGTAATCTTGTTATTATAAATGGAAAAATGAACAGTGCTTATTATTTAAACATTTTGTCGAATAATCTGCAGCAATCAGCTCTAAAAATGGGGTTAAACTCATTTATTTTTCAACAAGATAATGCTCCATGCCACGATTCTCGAGTAGTTAAAGAATTTATATGCGATAGAAAATATAAAATTCTTGATTGGCCGTCTCAATCACCTGACCTTAATCCAATTGAGCATGTTTGGGTAATGATGAAGAGAAAATTATTGCAAAAACCGCCGAAAAACTTGAAAGATTTGGAGACAAAATTAGTTGTGATATGGGAGTCAATACCGAAAAAATACCTAGAAAATTTAGTTATGTCAATGAAAAAAAGAAGTTTGGAAGTTTATGAAGCAATTTTAATTTGTTTCATCAAAATAAAAAAATCCAATTTTTTTTGTCCGGCAAATTTTAAATTCTGCTTTAAAATTAAATTCTAAAAGCCAATAATAATTTTAAAAATTAAAAAAAATTCTAATTTTGCCAAGAATGATTTAAGAAAATTAAATTCTAATTTATTTAAAAAAAGTCGATTTATTACAAATCTAATTTCTTTTGACAAGCACTGTATTCCCTGGTTCGAATCCCTCTGCTATCACCCCGGCTGAAGGTTTAATGCGTCCAATATGCACCTGGATTGACGAGTGACGCCGTCATCAGTGTTATCACGGCGGAACAGGATGTCTTAATCGGCCGCACAACAAAAATAAGGAGACAAAATGGAGCAGAAGAAACACATGACTTTGTTTGGATTAGTTAGTTCCTTGGTAACATGTTCTCTTTCTATGAAAAAAAAGTGTGGCCGGCATGAGCGAAATGAGTGACATGTCAACATGTTTACATTTACAAAAGGGCTATTTACGATTTTTACTAGTCAAAAATTTCTAGACAAAGTTCATTCAGTTCAAAAATATAATCGAATTTCTTGGTTAATTTTGACTAAAGATATTTTCTTGTTTTATTGTAAAAAATTTTTTTGTCCCGGAAAGTCATTTCATTCTTGTTGTGAGTTTTCAAGTTGTTCCAGAATTGACTCACAACTCTTTAAAATAGCGTTAAATTTCCTCCTGCAAATGTTCAATTTAAACAGAAATGAAAATTTATCGGCAATTCATTGGCATTATAAGTTGTTGTCATCTTTAGATAATTTTTTCGTTAAATAAATTTAACAAATGCTAAAATTTCATTTTTGTTAAATGAATATTCTACTGTATTTTGCTACAGAACTCAGCAAATTGGAAGTTAGTATGGACATACTCATGTTGACAACCGGTGGCTCAGAGTCAATAAAATATTATGTCGCGAGCGCAGCGAGCGACCGAGCGCAGCGAGCGACCACTCAATTTCTAGATCCGATCAATCAAAAAATCTATAAATTGACAAATACCCAGGCTGATTTGGATTAAATATATTCGATAACAAAAATTAAAATCGATGCCAAGCAGAATGAGCTTTAAAACCGATTTCATAAATAAAAATAATATTTTAAAATTTATAATTGATATTTTAGAATAATGAGAAAAATCTAAATGCTTCATAATTTATAAAAATGTCAAAACAAGAATCTTCTGAAGGAGCAAGCCTGTCTGCACAGTTCATTTTTGATTAGAAGACCTAATTTTAGAGATTAAAACGAAAAAATAGCAATGAGATCTGTCAAATTATTACCCCCCTCACAACCTAAACCAAATTAGCGTTCAGTATTCATTGATTTTACTTTTTCTATTAAGGTCTACTTATAAATTATTTTATGGGATTCAATGGAAAACTTAAGTTATTTCAATTTTAATTTTAAATCATGTTAAAATTTTAAATAATTTATAAATATATTTGTTGATGATAGGCTTGTTAGGTGTCAAAGTCGCGTCTAACGCTCGGTCGCGCGCTGCGCTCGCGACATATTATCATTAATTTAAAATTAATTTTATATTCAAAATTAATTTTAAAGTTTGGAAGTTGGCTATCAAAAAGATTCTCGGGGCCGCACTTGAGAACCCCTGATCTACAACTAGCACGATTGGGAAATTTTAAACTTTCCTGACTTTTCGTAAACAAATTTTCATTTATTAATGGCAGATTTTTTATTGAAGGATCCACGTTTCAATTCATAATGTAACAATCCAAGATCCACTTGTAATAATATTTTAATTAATTAAAAAAACTTGAAAATTTTAAAATTAAAATAGTTAGTTATGAGCAATTTTTGGTGGTTCACATCCTCAATCTTCGGCGAATAAAAAAAACAAAAAAATACGAATTTATTCTGAAAAATATTTGAACTATGGATTTACATGGAATGGAGATTGTGCATTGCCACTACCAAGGTGTATTGTATGCAGTAAAATTCTTTTAAATGATGGGATGGTCCCGTCTAAGATGAAAAGGCATTTAGCCACTATGCACTTTTCTTTAAGAGATAAGAAATCATCATATTTCAAGAACATGTTAAAATCCTAGGAGACTCAAAGTGCCACATTCGTTAAAACACTTCACGTTTCTCAAAGAGCTTTAGATGACCTCCGCGTATGTTTGTCGCAAATTCGTCCCCGTCTGGAAATTTTGTGTGCACATAAACAAGCACATTTGTCTCATTAGTTATTATAACTACTTTTGGTAATTTTGCGTTAAGTTTCTTGAATATATTAATTATAAAAACATTTCTAATGAATATTGATTTTTTAAGTGCCGGGAGAAAAAAACCTAGTTTTAAGTGCCGCGAGCACAAAAAGGTTGGGAAACGCTGCTTTAAGGCAAATAGTGTATTAAAACATATTCTGAATGAAAGATAACGAGTATTTATATTGAAAAGTAGAAAAGAAGTAGAGAATGAATATCGAGTAGAAAGTGAATTTTAAAAAAGCTTACAGGACATAATCCCACTTTAGAGCCATTAGAAAAGTATTGTGTTTGCAGGCTTAGTAGATAATTTGGGACAAAAGGAAAAATCAATTATAAAAGTTTGACAGTTTTATTTTTTAATAAAAGTTCATTTATGTGTGATATTCGAATTGATAGATAAAGCGCGAATTTTCAAATTTTTGGTATCGTCGTTGTGGTGCATGCCTCAACCTTCATTATTAAATTTCTTTAAGAAAAGTAAAAACGCGGAACAGACAACAACCCAAATTTCCAAACCTCTAAATTCAACACCACTGAAAAGTCCTAACATAATAGAGAAATGTTCTTCTATACGGAGACGTGCCAGCATGGTAATAAGCAGTGAAGATGAATCGGTTTCTATGACGGAAGAGTCTTTTACACAAAATGAACCAAAAATAGCACGAAAATCGACGACTTGTGCGCCACTTATGAATGAGACGAATGGACAATTCAGTCATTTTAATTTTGAATTTTTATCCACTGAAAATATTTGGTGAAATTATTTAAAACTAGTTTTTAGTGACCGAAATGGATTACATAACACCGATCCGGACTATGATTCGTCTAGTCTGTTAGTACCACGCGAATTTCTCAAAAAGCAAACTCCTGTATTGGCATTATTTATATTCATCAGGCAATGAGGCAGTGGTGGGAGATCAAGTCTCGGAATTATGACGTCATCCTTCTCTTCAAAATGGGCAAGTTCTACGAATCCTTTCACATGGACGCCATTGTATGTGTTCAGGAATTGGGAATAGCTTACATGAAAGTATTTATTTAATTAATTTACTAAAATATGTAATGGTGTGATTAGGGTGACTATGCTCATGCTGGTTTTCCGGAGGCCTCATTTAGTCGGTATGCCTCAGTGTTGGTAGAGAGAGGATATCGTGTTGGACGAATAGAACAGACGGAAACTCCTGAAATGGCCAAACAGAACTTAGGTTGATTCAATAATATACTCCAATTTAGAGAAAGTTGTCCGCCGAGAGCTTTGTCAAATTGAAAGCATAGGAACCAGAAGAGAGCAAGCAGGCCATACTCCCCAATATTTGCTGTCCTTTTCCGAAGACCCCAACGAGGACGGAACTGCTGAAATAGGTGTTGTCTTTGTAGACACCACTATCGGAAAATTTCATGTAAATTTATGAAGATTCTAAATTAAGTTGTGCCAGTTTAAAGACGACAAACTTCGGTCTAATCTCAGAATTATTAACTCCAATTTCCCCATTGGTCACATACTCTCTCGGAGTGTCAAAGCTTTGTCAACGGACACCAAATCATTTCTGGAATCGTTGCCTTCTGTACTTAGATCGACGTTTCCGGTCAACTCGAGTTCTTGGTCGGCTGAGAGTACAATGAGAGACCTCCGGGAAAAAGATTATTTAACAAAATTTCCAACTGATTTATTACAACAACTAACATTTGACGGTGTCATGCCAAGGGAAGACAGGGACTTAGTAATGAGAGCATTTGGAGGGATTATATTCTATCTGCGAAGATGTCTGATCGACGACGAACTCTTATCGATGGGGAATGTGGTGTGGTATGAACTCTCTACTGGAGGGCATGTCGCATATCGACAATTTCCAGAATCTAAGCGAATGGTCTTACTAAATAATCTGTAATTGTAGATAATTGATTCTGTTACTCATCAAAATTTAAATATCACGGGTTCGAATGGGAATAGTCTCTTTGATGTTCTGAATAACTGCAAAACCCAATTTGGTAAATTTGTTATGATGCTTATACATAGGTAAACGATTATTGTATACTTGGGTTTGTAATCCAGCGTGTTCTTCCGTCGTTATAAACGATAGATTAGATGCTATTGAGGATTTAAGAGCCAACCGCTCTCTTCTCCAGGAGAGTTGGTTGGAAATGTCAGCCCTCCCTGATCTTGAAAGAATGTTGTCAAGGTTTTCTTAATCCTTTTATTATTATCTCAATTCACAAAATTTGTGTAGAATTCACCAATATGGGAGCAAAAATAGAGCGACCTCTCATCCCGACAGTCGAGCAATATTTTTTGACGAAGAAAAGCGGGTTCGACGAAGGATCACCGATTTCCTTTCCGTCCTACGGGGAATGGGAAAGGCGTTCAATATTTGTCTTGGTTTTGGAAAACTTGTATCATCATTTCGGTCTTTTTTGTATTTTCTACTGCTAGATCTCGACAACTTATATCAACCCTAACCTTAATTGAGGATGGAGGCAATCTGCCGGACGTGACTGACCTTCTTGATCATTTTATGGTTTATAGCGAATATTGTGTATTCGTCTTAGAACTCCTATGATTTGGCCGGCTCAGACTCGGCTGGGACAATTCTACCACTCAGTGGAGTGGATCCAGATTTTGACAAAGCCTGTGTGTTGGAAGAAGAAGCCATCAAATCCATAGAGGACTATTTGACCGCACAAAAATTTATATATGGAACCAAGGACATGAGTTATGTAGGGACGGGTCGAAATCGCTATCAGCTGGAAGTTCCAGAATGGTAACTTTTATTTCAAAGAATCTTCCATAGGTTGGAAATTGAAGGTGAACTGATGGGACAACGGAAGGGTTATCGAAGGTATAGAAGCCATGAATTGATTTCACTGATAACTAAATTAACCCAATGTGAAGAAAATAAGGCAGCCGTGTCTAAAGATATGCTTAGAGCTGTTCTAGAGTCATTTGATGCACAGTATAAGGATGTTTGCTGATATTAGTTATGGAGAATGGATTGGGGTCGTGGAGTGCGTCTCCGTTCTTGATGTTCTGTGTTCTCTCACGTATTACAGTCTCCAGTCCGCCGAAATGACTCGCCCCACCATAAATCCAGTTTGTCTTGGTTTTATAAACTGTGAAGAGCCAGTCTCCTTATTTGAGAATATCGAGAGGACTTCACCCAATTCTAAGTAGAAAGTCTGATTTTATTCCAAATGACCTTTCTATTGAAGGAACTAATCAGCTTATGTTCATCACTGGGGCAAATATGGGTGGAAAGTCCACTTTAATGAGAATGGCTGGTCTTTTAGTTCTTATGACTCATTTGGTACTTCAAAGAATGTAATATTTTGTAGGGGAGTTTTGTTCCCGCCAGAGAATGTACTATGTCTCCCGTTGACCGTATTTTTACTCGTTTGGGAGCTTCAGACCGGATTAACGAGGGACAAAGCACTTTTTTCGTAGAATTAATTGAAACCTCGTCCATCCTCAAATACGCAACTAACAATTCATTTGTCCTGTTGGATGAACTAGGCTTGTCCTGTCAGTTCTCTAGATGTAGGGAGGGGCACCGCCACTTACGATGGAACAGCCATAGCTAAGGCGGTAACATCCCATTTGGGCCGTGTTGGATGTAGATGCTTATTCGCTACTCATTACCATTGTTTATTGGCAGATTTTCCCACTTTTCCTAGGGGTTTCATGGTTTGATGATATTTGACGAATATTAGGCTTGTCATGTGGACGATCGGGAAATCGTTACTTTTCTTTATAGTTTTGTAAATGGTTCTTCGCCTAGTTATGGACTTAACGTTGCACGATTGGCAGGACTTCCAGAAAATGTTTCTTTTTGTTAGTTTATATTTATTAGATCATAAGGACGGCACGCGTCATTGGAGATCGATTAGAGCGGTCGAATTTTCGCATTCAGATTGTGAGGGCAGTGTTGAATTCCATTTCGTTGAAGGACAAATCATTGTTGGAATCATTGTCGTCTTATTTTGATTGAGACTTATTTTTTGTAAAGGATTGTTTTTTTAGTCGATATCAAAGGGGAATTCCCATGGCTAGTTATCCCTTCAGTCTCAACTATAAATTTTTTTATTTTATTTATTTAACCCAAGAATCACCAACAGTTAATTAGGGTAATTAATTAGGTGATTCCAACAATCCTCAAAATCTTTCTCAGCTTTTCCCGATGTTGGACTCTGGACCCAACGCAAGTGCGGGACGGGCGGGGAGCAGTTTTTGTGAGGAATTGAATCGGGGTGATGTGCTTC
>NW_021833940.1:57500-60171 GCF_006345805.1 Octopus sinensis | reverse complement strand
TTTTTAACTGCTAATCTAAATTTCGATATGTGGTAAAGCAAATTTTTTACGGAACCCTAATTATATATATATATACCAAAATTAGAGTAATGAGCACTAAAGTGGACACCTTTTATGCTAAACATAGACGTCAAATCGCCATTACCACGAATAATGTGTTCTCAAGAAAAATCTCAGCAAAAAAACAAAATGTAAAAATAAGCAAGACAAATGAAAATATATGAAATAAAAAACGATTATCTATGTACCATTGGTTTCACTTGTTAATATTTACGTATATGAACACGCAAATATCTGCAAGATCATCAGCATAGTCTGTCGTTTACAAAACATAATTTCCAGAACTAGATACAGAACGTTCAACCGAAATCGAGCATGTATAAAGTTCTACAATTTATATTTGGGTGTATCTTGAGCATGTATAACGTTCTACAAATTATATTTGGGTGTATCTTTCAAATGTCTTCACTTTGGCGCGCTGAGGTCGGAAATTACTCTACAGTTAAATTACAGCAGCCAATTATTGTCCCAATAATTACAAGTATAAACCTATGTGTATGTATGGATGGATGGATGTGTGTATGCACATGTGCATTTATTTATATATATGTCATAGATGATGTAGCGTCGATTACGAACTATGTATGTAGCTAACATGGAATAAACATCTATTCTCTCACTTCACTTCTCTTATTGTATCTGGTTTACAAACACATCTAACAGAATGCACTGAGTCTTAAGATTGCTTGGAGGCAATGACATGTTCTATAAATCCTCCAAATTATTGTATCTCTTCCGCATGAAACTATTAGTAGCTCTTTTTTTTAAACTGTGTATATTAAATTATATTTATCTTTCACTGGATACAGTACTTTTTTTTAGTTGATCCTAGCTATAACGGAAGAGTAAACTGCAACACATACAACTTGTATTGCGGGGTTACTCCGTCCATCTCTTATTACAGTGAATACCACAACGATTTTGGCAACTTCCATCAGTATCGCTTCCTCCAACGGTACTAAACACCGCTGAAGTCACCAACAAATGTCTGGATTCTTTTGGCCCACATTGCTGCACACTCATGTTATCCTATTCCCACCAAACCAAACCGAGTACTACCGTAAAAAGTTCAGCTATGTATCAAATGTTTTATTTTAGTCCCTCTCTCTCTCTCTCTCTCTCTCTCCTCCTTTCTCTCTCCCCCTCTCTTTCTCCCTCTCTCTCTTTCTTTCTCTCTCTCTCTCTGTATCTATATATATATATATATATGCATATATATACACACATATATAATATATACATATGTATGTATATATATATATATATATATATATATATATATATATATATGTATGTATGGTGTATGTATGTATGTATGTATGTATGTATGTATGTATATGTATCTATGTATATAAATATATATGGTGGACGTGTGTGTGTACATTGGAATGTACGCATGAATGCATGTGCATGTATGTACACGCGCGCGCGCGTAATGAAATAATTACCCAATAGGTTCTGTATTTTCTCCGGATAAGATCGTATTTCCAGCAGTCTGACGTTTATAGAAATATTTGGACACGTGATGCCATCATCAGTGGAACTCCCAAGAGCGCTGTATAGGAATTTTACTGTTTATAGACAACGTGATGTAGGAACCTGCGATACCTGGTTTCTACAAGTCGAAACAATAAGAGTAACACAAATACATGCGATTTTCTTTGTAAAAGATTGTTTATGAGGGGTCGAATCACTGCAGTCAACAATAAAATAAAGTTTTCAATGAAGTAGGGACGAGCCGTTATTGTAATTTTAAGGATAAATAGTTAACAATCATAATACGGTGGAATAAATACTGGGAATGCGTTACCCCTCGCAGAAAATGCAGCAGCTACTCAGTGGTTTTGTAAGCTCTTCTAAATCCATTACTGGAAACCCTTATGTATCATCAGCTTAAGCAAAGAGACAGCTGAAAAATTAAACAAATTACATATTCAAATACAAATTTTAATCTTAGTCTACCCCATTCCTCATGGAGGACCGGGAGATCTCTGCGTAGCACGTTTACAAGCTCTGTCACGAGCCTTCCCCAAGATAAATCTCAAATGTGTGGGGAGTGGAAGCACTCCGTCGGTTACGGCGACGAGGGTTCCGGTTGATCCGAATCAACGGAACAGCCTGCTCGTGAAATTAACGTGTAAGTGGCTGAGCACTCCACAGACACGTGTACCCTTAACGTAGTTCTCGGGGATATTCAGCGTGACACAGAGAGTGACAAGGCCGGCCCTTTGAAATACAGGTACAACAGAAACAGGAAGTAAGAGTGAGAGAAAGTTGTGGTGAAAGAGTACAGCAGGGATCACCACCATCCCCTGCCGGAGCCTCGTGGAGGATTTAGGTGTTTCGCTCAATAAACACTCACAACACCCGGTCTGGGAATCGAAACCGCGATCCTATGACCGCGAGTCCGCTGCCCTATCCACTGGGCCATTGCGCCTCCACGAGTCTCAAATGTACCATGTTCTCCTCTACACTTCTCAATTAGGTCTTCACAATTTTGTCTCACTTCCTATACTCCCTTTCGAGCTTCCAAGCGAAAAAAAAAGGCTCTCGCAGGTCTCTTCGTGGATACGAGTAGCATAGAGATATGAGTAGCACAACTCCAACCGTA
>NW_021833940.1:15000-50000 GCF_006345805.1 Octopus sinensis | reverse complement strand
GCAAACTGGACTCTTCTACCTTTCACCCACGGTACCATGCTATCTGTTCTTTTCAATTATCTAATATTTTCCTGGTGGAGGCGCGTGGCTTAGTGGTCAGGGTGTCAGCACCATGATCGTAAGATTGTGGTTTCGATTCCTGGACCGGGCGACACGTTGTGTTCTTGAGCAAAACACTTCATTTCACGTTGCTCTAGTTCAGTCAGCTGGCAAAAATGAGTAACGCTGCGATGGACTGGCGTCCCGTCCAGCTGGAGAGCACATACGCCATTGGAACCGGGAAACCAAGCCCATGGGCCTGGCTAGGCTTTAAAAGGGCGCATTTATTTATTTTTTAATATTTTCCTCACTATTCTGATAGTGCGAAGGAGGCAAAACTTTTGTAACAGCTCTACTAGGCACTCTGTTCCGATTTCCTTTGTGTTCCTCTTGATTCCTTCTGATATTCTCCCCCAACGACCCAAAAGTAACTTGCATTATCTTCACCTTCTTCATTTTCCATCACCGTGCTATCTCATATTTAAGAGGATTGTCTATGTCTATTACTCTCTTTTACTCTTTTACTTGTTTCAGTCATTTGACTGCGGCCATGCTGCAGCACCGCCTTTAGTCGAGCAAATCGACCCTAGGACTTATTCTTTGTAAGCCCAGTACTTATTCTATCGGTCTCTTTTGCCGAACCGCTCGGTTACGGGTCGTAAACACACCAGTATCGGTTGTCAAGCGATGTTGTGGGGACAAACACAGACACACAAACATATACACACATACATATATACATATATATACATATATACGACGGGTTTCTTTCAGTTTCCGTCTACCAAATCCACTCACAAGGCTTTGGTCGGCCCAAGGCTATAGTAGAAGACACTTGCCCAAAGTGCCACACAGTGGGACTGAACCCGGAACCATGTGGTTCGTAAGCAAGCTACTTACCACACAGCCACTCCTATGCCTATTTTTCGCCTTTGTTCTTGACTGTTCGTTGGTCAAAGGGGCACACAACATTAATTATATAGCACATATGGTTCATCATGTCCACCACCACTAGGTCTGGCTTGTTGTACTCTAGCACTTCATCTGTTTGGATTGGGACGTCCCACAGGATTTTGCAGCTCTCCGATTCTGAACTCTATGCGGTTTGTGCCCATTTCACGTATTGCCTTTCTCTAGACTCCACTTTTCGAATAGTTTCCAGTTATTATTATTATTATTATTATTATTATTATTATTATTATTATTATTATTATTACTTTTTTTTTCTTCTTTCAAATTTGCTTCCATTTCTTGCCGAGTGTCTTCCCGACTCCTAGGGCAAAGAAACTCATAGTATTCATTGGTAGGCCATTAAACCAAACTCAGTAGTTCGTTCATTTTTTTTTTTCTAAGTTAAATTAAAATACATGAGCAGCAACAGTTCTCACATCGACAATGCTCTTCTCAATACGTGTGATGTACCAGTTAAGACAATCTTTTGCACTTCTTGCAGGGATGGTAAGCCAGGGATCATTCTCATATAATTTTCGGTTCCCTTCTTGATCATTCCTAGTGCTCCTACGATCATTGGTATTGTAACCGCCTTGAGATGCCACATTTTCTCAATTTCAATGAGTAGGTCTTTATATTTTCTGAGCTTGTCAAACTCTTTCGCTGAGATATTATGATCACAGGGGATGCTCATGTCGATCAATAAGCAAACTTTATTGTTTTGGTCTTTCAAATTATTATTATTATTATTATTATTATTATTATTATTATCATTATTATTATTATTATTATTATTAAAAGGAGAATGACTCTTGCTCTGTTGATCAGGCACCCGTGGCTTTTGTAGGTTTTCCACAAGGACCTTAAAGCGCCTCTCCTACTGGGAGTTCTAATTTGTTCAATTTTTATTCTTATTATTTTGTGTAAACGCGATATCGTCATGTTTTTGTCTTTTATGTTGTTGTATGTCATCTAATGTTTTAGTATGTGAGCCCTTGTGGCTAATAAAAGAATAAATTATATTATTATTATTATTATTATTATTATTATTATTATTATTATTATTATTATTATTATTATTATTATTGAGTGAGAGAGCAGTTCATGCCATCAAAGTGACACTGGGGTAAAATATACGAAGCCCAATATACCCATCATGACTACCCGTCTGATAAAGGTACACCAGGCACATGCATCACAACCATATGTGCGCGACATGGTGATCTCATATCAAGATAAACAGCACATGACCTTGCAGGTGGGGCCCAGCTAGAATTTTCTTCAGGTTGAGTAGCCCATTCCGCTCAAAAGGTCCCTGAATAAGGGTTGTTTAAGGATGTTGAAAGAACCACCCATGTTTCCAGAGGTGAATTATTCAAATCCCAAAGAATCCCTTTCAACACATGGCTATGATGCTCCCCCACTACTTCTGCTCGTGATCAGAGATGCACATATCGTCAGCCACTAAGGGGCATGCTCAACTGGTTACGGTCAAACAACTGACAAGCAAATCTGTGGTATTGAGCAGAATATTTGCTGTAGCCCATCTTTTATACCAAGACAAAACAATGTACATGATGACACTTCCAATCAGTTAAGATCAGAAGCCATGAGAGCCACTGCTTGGTATATTATAATTATTATTATTTGGTAGTGGTTTGACAGCCTTGTTAGAGCATCGTACAAAATAAGAAGCGGTATTCTTCTGGCTCTTAGCGTTTTGAGTTCAAACTACTCTCGAGGACAATTTTGCTTTTCCTCTTTCCGAGATCGAAAAAATAGAGAATCAATAAAGTACTGGATCAATTTAATCAACTAACCTACTGCCTTCAAAAATTACTGACTTTTTACCTAAATAAGAAACAACTGTTGCCGTTGATGATGGCGGAAGTGTTGGTGGTGGTTCTGGTAGTGGTATATGCTTACAACCGTAAAAGATTTCAGAATATTTAAACATCTCCATTATCCAAGATGGTAAAGAACTTTCATCTTCAAACACTTTTATCATGCATTTATATTTTTGCAGACCTTTTTTCTCTCTGATTTAATATGGCCGTCTCTCTCTCTAAAACGGGTTTAGGAGTTTTCACGACTCTGCTTAAGCTGAAGATACTTAGACGAAATTTCGGAGAACTAACTTTACAGATGAAATGCGGAAAGGGTTCAGAGTCGTAAAGTAACCTGTTCTTACCCACCTGGCGGTTTGTAACTCTGTGTTGGTGGCTTACCTTTATTTGTTTTGCGAAGTAAAATATTTTTACCTGTTTACTAAATTGTAGGCTGAAGGGAGGAGAGGATGGGAAACGGGGGAGATGTCTGATAATAAAGGGCGGCGAGCTAGCAGATACGTTAGCACGCCGGGCGAAATGCGTAGCCGTATTTCGTCTGCCGTTAGGTTCTGAGTTCAAATTCCGCCGAGGTCGACTTTGGCTTTCATCCTTTCAGGGTCGATTAAATAAGTACTAGTTACGCACTGAGGTCGATATAATCGACTTAATCCGTTTGTCTGTCCTTGTTTGTCCTCTCTGTGTTTAGCCCCTTGTGGGTTATAAAGAAACAGGTATTTCGTCTGCCGCTACGTTCTGAGTTCAAATTCCACCGAGGTCGACTTTACCTTTCATCCTTTCGGGGTCGATTAAATAAGTACCAGTTACGCACTGGGCTCGATATAATCGACTTAATCCGTTTGTCTGTCCTTTTTTGTCCTCTCTGTGTTTAGCCCCTTGTGGGTAGTAAAGAAACAGGTATTTCGTCTGCCGCTACGTTCTGAGTTCAAATTCCGCCGAAGTCGACTTTGCCTTTCATCCTTTCGGGGTCGATTAAATAAGTACCAGTTACGCACTGGGATCGATATAATCGACTTAATCCGTTTGTCTGTCCTTGTTTGTCCTCTCTGTGTTTAGCCCCTTGTGGGTAGTAAAGAAACAGGTATTTCGTCTGCCGCTACGTTCTGAGTTCAAATTTCGCCGAGGTCGACTTTACCTTTCATCCTTTCGGGGTCGATTAAATAAGTACCAGTTACGCACTGGGGTCGATGTAATCGACTTAATCCCTTTGTCTGTCTTTGTTTGTCCCCTCTATGTTTAGTCTCTTATGGCCGATAAAGAAATGAATAACGGTGGCTGTTTCATCATTGTTATCTAGTGGGTCTGGGGCCGTGACCACCTGGTCTCTTCCCAGTCATAGATAATCCAGAATCACACTATCCAACTGCGTTCTTTTCTGTGACGACAGGGTATTACATGAGGGATGTTTGGTTGCTATTTCTAGGAACTCTAGGCTTTTCATTGATTCGCGGTGATGACAATGGTGATGATAGTGATGATTGTAACGATGGCTATTGTTGGTCATGGTGATAGTGCTATTGCTGCTGCTGTTGCTGCTGGTGCTGCTGTTGTTGTTGTTGTTGTTGTTGTTGTTGTTGTTGTTGTTGCAGCTGCTGTTACTGATGCTTCTGCAGCATTTAGTGCATCCAAAAGGTTTTCCAGTGTAAAACTACGATTTATACTGAGTAACCTTGAATGCACCTGCAACAAAAGCTATAGTTGGGAAATTAAAAGATAAAAATTGGATCGGTTGCTCATTCAAAATGGCTACCAGCCTTTTAAATGTATGGCTGTCTAACTGAAACGATATCAAAACGAAAAAAAAAAAAGAAAAATGGAAATCAATTGGGAGTCATAACCAGAAGAACAAAGATTTGACAGCAATACTACGTAATAACCACACGCTTACACATGCGTTTAAGCATACAAAAGTGAAATATGTGTTTATAACACGAATGCGCACCCAGTATATTCTTCGATTACATAGAGTGGAAACATGTTTGCAGATATTATGCGTACTGAAAATTTATAACATGTAGTAGTAGTAGTAGTAGTAGTAGTAGTAGTAGTAGTAGTAGTAGTAGTAGTAGTAGTAGTAGTAGTTCGGCGTAAAGGTGACGCAAACGATAACACTCAAAATGGCCAAAGGTATTTTACTCCATAACCAAAGCCTCACACACACACACACACACAAACGCACATGCATGTATTCATACTCACACACACACACACACATACACACACACACACACACACACACACACATACACACACACACAAGCACACACATACACACATATATACATGCATTTACGTCCCTGTGGCATGTGTCTGTCTCACGGAAGAAAGATTTGTATCAATTGTCGGTAGTAACTAAAGTGACTTCTATCGGGTCCTTGCGTAGGTTAGGAATACTGAGATTTTGGGTTGACCACACGCCAGAAATTCTCCCCCCCCCCCTCTCTCTCTCTCTCTCTCTCTCTCTCTCAACCCTTCTTGGGCAACATAAAGGCGTATAGTGCAGAGCATTTGGCACGAATTTAGCTGTAAGAGTTTCTGGGCAAGTTTTAAGTTGAGCACCAGACTGCCTGAGGATCTCCACCCGGATTTATAAGGTTTATTCCCTACCCGTAATCTCACTAGGCAGTGAGGCTATTTACCCTAGCCAAAGCCAACTGAATCCGGTGCTCGTGTCAGGAAGGGTCGTCATGCTCGTCGTATATATGTGATATGTGTGTGTGTATTTGTCTCCTACCACCGCTTAACAATCAATAGTGGTTTGTTTACATCCCCTTACATTAGCAGTTCGGCAAGATGAGACCGACAGAATAAGTACCAAACTTAAAAGTAAGTACGGGGTCGACTTAATCGACTAAACCTTTCAAGGTGGTGCTCCAGCATGGCCGCAGTCCAACGACTGAAACAAGTAAAAATTAAAAGATAAAGGAAGTCAGTCGGACCTGTGGAAATTCCACGTTTTATAAATGATCCCATTTCTGTATTGAGGCACTGTTATTGATTTTGTAAAAGCGCTTCATTGTAGGCGATGAGCGAGCAGAATTGTTAGTACGCCGGACAAAATGCTTAGCAGCATTTCGTCAGTCTGAGTTCAAATTCCGCCGCGGTCAACTTTATTTTTCATCTTTTTGGCCAGTTACGCACTGGGATCGATGTAATCGACTAACCCCCTCCCCCACCACCACCACCAAAATTTTAGGCCTTGTGCCTATAGTAGAAAGTATTATATTATTAAATGAGTGGTTCTCAACTGGAGTCCATATGGCCCCTGAGGGTCCATATAAAATTTGGGGGGATCCATGCTACAAAATAGTAAATTGGGGATCCATGCTTCAAAACAGTAAATTGAGGACCCCTGAAAAACATTTACTTTAGATGTATGTATTAGTATGTATTCTTTTCTGCTCTAGGCACAAGGCCCGAAATTTTGGGGGAGGGGGCCAGTCGATTAGATCGATCCAGTACACAGCTGGTACTTAATTTATCAACCCCGAAAGGATAACATACAAAGTCGACCTCGGTGGAATTTGAACTCAGAACGTAGAGATAGACGAAATACCGCTAAGCATTCCGCTCGGCGTGCTAACGTTTCTTATTTCTTTATTGCCTACAAGGGGCTACACACAGAGGGGATAAACAAGGACAGACAAACGGATTAAGTCGATTATACCGACCTCAGTGCATAACTGGTACTTATTTAATCGACCCCCGAAAGGATGAAAGGCAAAGTCGACCTCGGTGGAATTTGAACTCAGAACCTAACGGCAGACAAAATACCTATTTTACTACCCACAAGGGGCTAAACACAGAGAGGACAAACAAGGACAGACAAACGGGTTAAGTCGATTATATCGACCCCCAGTGTGTAACTGGTACTTAATTTATCGACCCCGAAAGGATGAAAGGCAAAGTCGACCTCGACGGAATTTGAACTCAGAACCTAACGGCAGACGAAATACCGCTAAGCTTTTCGCCCGGCGTGCTAACGTTTCTGCCAGCCCGCCGCCTTATGTATGTATTGATATGTATCGCAAGAAACGGCTAGGTTTCTTACTCCATCATTTTGCATAGTTAAACCTACAAAAGCAAACGTGAAGAACAAAATAGGAATTTTGAAAGACGTTTCTATAAAACTAGTTTTTGAACATCGAATGGCTATGGGGGGGGGGGGGTCCACCAGAATAAAATAGTAATCAAAGGGGGCCACAGATTAAAAATGTTCGAGAACTCCTGGTTTAGATTATATGTTCGTTTTCCTTCCACAGTTAAAAATTTTAAAAGTGTTCTGCTTTAACCCTTTAGCATTCAGATTACTCTGTCAAATGTAAAACTTGTTTAATTACATTGTTTTAAATTAATTGTACAGCATCTTGTAACTCTGAGATTTTGATGATGTCTATGTTTATTTTTAGAATGACTTTGTAGGGTAGGTGTGAGAGGTCAGAGATGGCTGCTTTGAGCATAAAACAGGAAGATAATTTTGGCCTGATATAGCATTCAGATTACTCTGTCAAATGTAAAGCTTGTTTAATTACATTGTTTTAAATTAATTGTACAGCATCTTGTAACTCTGAGATTTTGATGATGTCTATGTTTATTTTTAGAATGACTTTGTAGGGTAGGTGTGAGAGGTCAGAGCTGGCTGCTTTGAGCATAAAACAGGAAGATAATTTTGGCCTGATATAGCCGGTTTAAACACTAAAGGGTTAAAACATATCCTGACAAACAATAATACATATTATGTCAAAATGTAATATGTTAATGATGAATGAGATATGCATGTAGTACGAAGGTTTTAATTTACCTATTTCTTTACTACCCACAAGGGGCTAAACACAGAGCGGACAGACAAGGAGATTAAGTCGATTACATCGACCCCAGTGCGTAACTGGTTCTTAATTTATCGACCCCGAAAGGATGAAAGGCAAAGTCGACCTCGGCGGAATTTGAACTCAGAACCTAACGGCAGACGAAATACGGCTACGCATTTCGTCCGGCGTGCTAACGTTTCTGCCAGCTCGCCGCCTTTTTAGGTTTTAATTTACCATTGAGCTCCTATAGAAGAGACAGTGCTGCTCATATACTTTCGTAATAAAAGCCTGGGTGAGGAGAAAAAGGATTGTAGTCATGGTAAAGTAAGCTCAAGCGTAGAATAAAGCATAGGGTCTGTGAAGTAAGGAACAGCAGATATGTCGAGAAGAAGCAAGACATACACATCGTGTGTGCTTGGGCGGTGGGGATATCAGAGGAACTGTAGAAGAGACAGAGGGAGAAAAACATAGTGTATTGATTAAAAAAGACTCCGCCGGTTACGACGACGAGGGTCCCAGCTGATACGATCAACGGAACAGCTTGCTCGTGAAATTAACGTGCAGATGGCTGAGCATTCCACAGACACGTGTACCCTTAACGTAGTTCTCGGGGATAATCAGCGTGACACAGAGAGTGACAAGGCTGACCCTTTGAAATACAAGTACAACTCATTTTTGCCAGCTGAGTGGACTGGAGCAACGTGAGATAAAGTGTCTTGCTCAAGGACACAACGCGTCGCCGGGAATCGAACTCACAACCTTACGATCATGAGCCGAATGCCCTAACCACTAAGCCACGCGCCCTCACACTCTGTCAAATGTAAAGCTTGTTTAATTACATAGTTTTTAATTAATTGTACAGCATCTTGTAACTCTGAGATTTTGATGATGTCTATGTTTATTTTTAGAATGACTTTGTAGGGTAGGTGTGAGAGGTCAGAGCTGGCTGCTTTGAGCATAAAACAGGAAGATAATTTTGGCCTGATATAGCCGGTTTAAACACTAAAGGGTTAAAACATATCCTGACAAACAATAATACAGATTATGTCAAAATGTTATATGTTAATGATGAATGAGATATGCATGTAGTACGAAGGTTTTAATTTACCATTGAGCTCCTATAGAAGAGACAGTGCTCATAGACTTTCGTAATAAAAGCCTGGGTGAGGAGAAAAAGGATTGTAGTCATGATAAAGTAAGCTCAAGCGTAGTATAAAGCATAAGGTCTGTGAAGTAAGGAACAGCAGATTTGTCGAGAAGAAGCAAGACATACGCATCGTGTGTGCTTGGGCGGTGGGGATATCAGAGGAACTGTAGAAGAGACAGAGGGAGAAAAACATAGTGTATTGATTAAGTTGTAGCTGTAGTATGTTTGTGAATGAAAGTTTGCCATTCCAACAGATGACCTTTTGTAGGATGCGATCTGGAATGTTGCGTATGTGGTAGCTACACAGTCCCAGATACGTGAGCAGCACTCTAAGGTGGGGCGTAGAACTCCAATAAGATTTATGTTAGTAAGTTATGGTGTGGAGGGTTAGAAGTACTGAGGAGTCAAAGAATTAGGTTGATTATTGGAAGAATATGAATAAAAGGGAGCAAACACAACAGTATTTGAAGATGCTAAGGGTCTGTGATAGAAAGAGCTTTATACAAGCAACCTTATTGATTCAATTAAGTACAGAAATGTTACAGTTGTGTGAAGAAAGGCAACAATCATTTATTACCACATATCTATTGGTTCAGTAATCTTTAATTAGATCAACAGATAGGTTTAGATTATACAGAGAAAAATTATGTCTGATTTTGACACCCTCTGTTTCGGTAGTAATGTAATACAATGTACAGAAGCAACAAAAAAATCGAAGTGAAAAATATTGGTAAATATTGAATAAAGTATAGTATAGTGTAAGTCGCTTATTATAATCATTGATAATGTTACCAATAGGTTGTTGTCGAAATTAATGGTTTCCGAATTACATACTCACTTAATGCTCTTGTTATTGTTGACAGTCGGTTATTGTTATCATCAATCGGTTGTTGTGTTGTTGTTGTTGTTGTTATTATTATCAGTCTGTTATTGTCATTCGGTTATTGTTATCGATCTATTATTATTATTATTATCAATAGGCTGTTATTAGCTGCTACTTTGGCTTAAGTGACCACACAAGGCGGCCTCTACTGCATTTAAAAAATAGAAGTTATATGTATGGCAGAATTATTATTTCAGCGCTTTGTGCCCTATCCTTTAGCCACGCGGGAATATCTTTATAAAGAGGAGCAATATTAAAATGGAAAGATGGCCGATAGCAGAATCGTTAGAGCGTTTGGTCTTTGCGGTGTTTGTTCCAACCCTTTGTGTTCTGAGTTAAAATCTTGCCGAGATCCCCTTTACTTTCCACCCTTCGAGAGTCAATGAAATAAAGTACCAGCTGAGTGCTGTATCGATTTCTCGTTACCTCTTACTCGCAGAATCGAGAGCTGTGCTGTGAGACGGACGACGGAACGCCTCACGTTAACCCTCTCCTCCAAGACAACCTCTCTCACCCTATTGCAATAGGATTGAGACATGGGGGCTCTGGGAATGTACGGTACATGTTGTAGATTAATAATTCTAATTATTTTATTATATAGTCAGGAGGAAAGATAGTGCTCATGACCTTTTTCGAGGCCTCCGTACCTTTTAGGAAGAGAAGAGTAAGGCATCTTCAAACCTGGGGTTTGGCCTAAAGATCCCGATTTGAGGCCACTCTCTTTTCTTCTCAACCTGAAAAATTTATATTCAAGACAAACATCTAGCACATTAATACTTTACACAATATCATTTTAGATCTTTAGTCTAATGTTCTTCAAAAGAACTCTTTCGGTGGACCATCGAGTGAGCCTCTACGCGGTTGCTTAATCTGCTAGAAATAACAACAGTCTGAAACTCCACTCATGGCTTGAGTAATAATTCTTCAGTATATAGTCCAAAGGAGTAAATATGACATGAAGAGTCACGAAAATACTTAAGCTTGGAATTACTTTTACAAATGTGGTTTGAGTAGGAAGACAAGTGTCGTATTGATAGCTAACATGAAACGCGCAATGTAGCTGCGATAAGAAAGTTATAAACGTTGCCATGATAGAATACGCTTTAAAAGATTCCCTTTGTAACTTTGGCAAAAATATGAATTTCATGGGTGTAGTGTCAAGTACTGACATAAGGGATTAGGTTTTAAGATGTACTATTCTGGTTATATTCTCATCTCATTTCGTTAAGATTTTAGTTAATCAGGCTTTATAATGAGTTTTATAAAGCGTTCAAGTTAAACTAATAATTTAATTAATGATTTAATTCTAGCGTCTGAAATATTTCTAACTCTTCGAAATATTATTTTCCTACAGATCATCCCAAACACCTGAGAGATTTATATTCAACACAAACATCGACTATAATCTTTTTATTTTATTCAACATATTTTCAAATCTTTACACTTAATTCCATACATCTTAACTATTTCGGCTGATCATCAAGTCGTTTAACCTGTTAGAAATAGCAGCCTAATCTCACTCAAACTATAGCTAACTGTGTTTAAAAAAAGAAAGACATTGTGTAAGGAAGTCTTGAATAAACTGTCGGGGAAAAATGAGATGGCCAGGGCGAACGTGCTTTTGCTCCTTGATCGAGGATGTCTATGGGACTAAAGTACAACTGTAAGAACAACAACTACAATATCTTTCAAGATTTGTGTTTTACCACTGAATTGTTTCTGGAAGCGTCTTGCAAAAAGGTAACGCTCAACTTCAATAAGTTGGGAGATTGATAAAATATAAAATAAATTTCCAATCATTTTTTAAAGAAACTAATCTAGAGTTTTAAAATATCATCTCAGAATAGGAAAATTGATTACATAACTACTCGATGTGCACTTAATGGCCCAACATTTGGCCAGAATAGAAGGCAAATAGTGTTAGTAAATAGTTTTCATCATCACCGTCGTCGTCGCCAATGTCGTCGTCATCGTCATCATCATTGTCGTCTTCATCATGGTCATTATCATCATCATCATCATCAGCAGCAACAGCAGCAGCAGCAGTAGTATCCTTCATCATCATCATCGTCATCATTTTGCAGCAAAGAGTCAAGAATCAAGGATTTTTATTTGTGAGACCAGGAACAATTTTGAAAGACTGAGAATTGTATTAATACAATTCACAGAAAACTTTCGGCGATAATCAGAAACGAATGGAACACTTTTTCCTGTAACTGAGAGGTGGTCTTCCGAATTTTTTTATTTTTTTAATGGAACAAGGCTGCTTTCAGGGCCCTAGATGGATCCTCATAAAATTCAAAGAGGCTAGAGGTTTCTTTTTTTTTTTTCTTTTTTAGGGAGAACTTCGTCAGTTGCTATGCGATCTTTTTCGTCTCTCAGGACTCTGGACCGATCTACTGGCCGAAGACTTCCCTTTTATAAGCCCCAGATCTCAGGGTATCAGAAATTAAGATTTTTGTATCGGAAGTAAAAGTTTGCTAGAAAAATACTGTTCCAACCTAAGCTCACAAGTGTTAAGTGATTTTACTATAAAACGATTCTAAAATTGTGTGTGTGTGTGTGTGTCTGTAGTGGGGCCATATAAAAACAAATTAAACAAAGAAGCGATTAGTTAGCTGGATATTTAACCAATTGACTAACAATAAAGGAGTAGAATTGTTCCAGTGCGTGTGTTAATGATATTGGTATAATGACTCTCCCTTCAACACATGAATTCACAGAAAGAATCTTGCAAATCAGATACAAAAACGAAGTGAATTCTATCATTCATTATTCTAACCAAGCGGTTGTTTCTAAGAAGAAATAATCTTACAACAAATGTTCCTAGACCAAAGTATTCTTTGCTTCTAGCAACGTTCTTTAATTCAATTTCTTCATGCAAAATATTCAAACTATTCCTTGCAATATACTCGTGCTATACTCGCACATGGTATACAGCACATTGTACTGAAATATGTATCGTTAGAATCATAAATGTTGCTTCAGACCACAAATAAGAGGGGAAAATATACTGCATATCATACATCAAAACAAAAATGTCCTTACACACAATAGTAAAATGATTATAATTTTACTATTATTACAACATATTAACATCATATACATCGCTCTCTATATAAACGGCAGTTTGTCTGTGTGTGTTTCTGTGTGTCTGTTTGGTTGTACCCTCACCCTGACCACGGCTTTCAACCGATTCTGATGAAACTTGACACACACATAGCCCAATGTCATAATTCAAAACTAACGAAGCGAAAATTTTGAAAAGTTCCTCCAGTTCTGAAAAAAATCGATAAATTCGACATGGGGTCGAGAATCAGAAACACAAACCACAGACTGTCTAGGGGACGCAACTCGACCTTTTTTAACTATCAAAAAAATTTACCATCATTTTTTCCATTTTTTTGCTATTTTTGGCTATAACTCTCTAAAAATGCTTTATAGTTATTTCCCTTACAAACCTGAGCAACGCCGGGCGATACTGCTAGTACCAAATAAAATAATAGAACACAAACACATACATGGATAAATAATCAGCGCGTGCTTAATGGCCCAAGTTTTGGCCCATGTACAAGGGAAATGATATTAGTTCATGAAGTTTCCATCATTATCATCATCATCGCCGTCGTCATTTTCATCATTATAATTATCATTGACCAACTACTTCTCGATTAAATTTCTTGCGCGGAAACAGAATGGAAATCCGTCATAGGCGCAAGAGTGTCTGTGTGGTAAGTAGCTTGCTAACCAACCACATGGTTCCGGGTTCAGTCCCACTGCGTGGCATCTTGGGCAAGTGTCTTCTGCTATAGCCCCGGGCCGACCAATGCCTTGTGAGTGGATTTGGTAGACGGAAACTGAAAAGAAGCCCGTCGTATATATGTATATATATGTATATATGTATGTGTGTGTTTGTGTGTCTGTGTTTGTCCCTCTAGCATTGCTTGACAACCGATGCTGGTGTGTTTACATCCCCGTCACTTAGCGGTTCGGCAAAAGAGACCGATAGAATAAGTACTGGGCTTACAAAGAATAAGTCCCGGGGTCGATTTGCTCGACTAAAAGGTGGTGCTCCAGCATGGCCGCAGTCAAATGACTGAAACAAGTAAAAGAGTATATATGTGTGTATGTTCGCGCGTGCGTGTACCTACATATATAATACATTCACTTACACATACATATATACATATATACACAAGAACATCAGAAACAATAACACAAAATTCTACACGATAAAGCAAAAGAAACGGAGCATATTAATATCATTCACCTCTATTAATTACAATGGTATACACATCAACTGCATGGAGGCAGGTGTGTTTTCTCTGACCCTGCAGAACCAGCATGAGAAGGAACCGAAATTTAATTTTAATTTATATTCAAGTATTCGTATTTGCAACTTGAAATATCTCAAATAAATTTCCCTGAAGTATGCAATATCGTGGTTTATAAAACTTCCATAATTTGATGTGCAAATGTCTATTCTCATTCGTTTAAAAATAAAACCAAATATGTCGTTCCAACCTTTCTGCTGTTGAGAATGTGATACTAGTCCCTAAAATCATAAAAGATCTCTAGACAACTTCATCAAACATTACCAACACACGTTGCTTCACAGTCCCAAATTAACTAACATCTCACAAAACTATCATCTACCACATATATTTCTTTATAAGTCACAGGTTGCATCATGCAGATGATTTCTAAAAGGAATGAAATAGTCAATATATTATTTCTAAAGACTAGAAATTTTAAGAACTTCGTATTGAGTAAATAAAAAAAAATTAATATGCGTATTCAATGCATATTGTTCCTAATGACTCCTTAATTTTTCAATTTCAAATCTATAATCATGGTTCATATTAGGACGAAATGATTATCTCCTTGTAATAGCTGTGACTGTCAGTGGGGTCAAGTATGTCATTCTAACAAGCTCCCTCCATAAAAAAGGCACAAGATCATTAGAACTAGAAGTAGAACTACCAAAGAATATACTCACACTATATGTATTTGTGGTTAAAGATATGGTTTTCTAAAACATTAATAAATAGAAAAGTTGCGATTTTCTCGTCTCTTCAAACACAGGAACTTGGGCACAATAATCAAACATTCGACACCGAGAGTGTTTTAAATTCCAGGTAGATCAGTAGTCAATCAGAATTATACATTCAGTTTTGAACAGAGAACTGCTACTTACAGTACAGAGAAAGGGTGGAAATGCAGAAGATAGAGACCCCATCGAAAAGTCAAAATTTTTGATAACACTCTGACGCATATGATGTTAAAAATCGAATCTATTTATAGGTTACTAGCAGTATCGCCCGGCGTTGCTCGGGTTTGTAAGGGAAATAACTATATAAGCATTTTTAGAGAGTTATAGCCAAAAAATAGAAAAAAATGGAAAAAAAATGATGGTAAATTTTTTTTTAAATCGTTGACTCATCGTAGACATTTTTAGAGAGTTACTTCCCTTATATAATAGCTAAAAAAATGCATTAAAATGGAAAAAAATGATGGTAAATATTTTTTTTAATCGTAGACTCATCGTAGACGCGCGCTAATACCCAGAAGGGCTCGATATGAATCACGACTATAAGATACCCGGTTTTGGTTAAACTGCACCGCAAAATGTGGGAGTAGTTAGGAATCTAAATCGTAGGAGACAGACACACAACTTCACTTTTATATATAAAGATTTAAGCGACCTTCAAGATATTACTTGTTACTGTCACTACTTCATGTGTCTCCTCCTCCTCCAATTGCCGTTGTCTTTAATATCCTGTTTAAAGTCTCGCGGCATTCGTCCTGCTATTATTATGATTCATTTTATCACTGTTGTTACAGTTGTCAATATATGAAATGACTGAAATTGGGAAAAAAGAAAATAAATTGTCTGAATATTTATCGAAGATCGTGACTGATCATCTACAGTAGTTCTGGAAACATTTAATAGTGTTTATGGCAATGCTTCCTATTAATCGCAGTTTGATTCTCTTATGATCGTACTACTTAGAAGACATGTAAGATTGTGAGTATATTATATATATACATCTTGGTGTCTGTGTGCGTGAGTGTATGTATAGGAGTATACGTGTACCTTAGTCTATATTATATAATTGAAAATCACCGGATCCAAATATTGGTATCAAATTTTGGTACAAGGCCAATAATTTCGAGGGAAGGTATAAATCGATTACATTGATCCGAGAGTTCGACTGATATTTATTTCATTGACCCCGGAGGATGAAAAGGCAAAGTAGACTTCGGCGAAATTTGAATTCAGAATCTAACAACGGACGAAATGCCGCTAATCATTTTGCCCAGCGTGCTAACGATTCTACCAGCACGCCGCCTTACTGGATCCTTATAATAGTAGCTAAAACATGCGTATATATGTTTGCATGTGTGCGCATGCACTTGCTTATCTGACTCAGGGTCACTGTTTGTCTAATGCAGTCGTATTATGTAAGGCGTTAAAGTCCCTCTATTTGAGGGGAGAGCAGGCGCATAACGCCTCACGGTTAATTACCTCTTTCTGGCCTATGAGTTTTTTTAATGGAGTTCGCTTCAATGCAAGCACACGAACCAGGCTCCCTTTAGGATATCATCTTGACCTCACGGCGCTCAAGCCAGAAGCTAAAACTTAACCCACTGAATAACCTTCCCTCTTCTCACATCTAAAGATTGTACTCCAGCTATATCTACCCCGTCACTTCTTACGCAGATGCACATCCTATTCTTCTCTAAGCTACAAATCTTTCGGCCCTTATCTGTAGTTTGGCTCTGCTACACTGGCTACAATCTTTACTCAACTCCGAAATATAGAGCCACCATTCGCCTATGTAAGCTAAGCATCAGCTACAAAGACTTCTAGATACTCTTTTCAAAATCGCTTCTTCACTCCTCTAAAATTATCTATTTCTTCTATCACTCTCCGAACCCTTCCAGCAACGACTATGTTTTTTATCATATCTCTTTCTGTAACTACTTAATTACCTTTAATCTAGAACCTCATCATTGCAAAGCCATCTTATTACCACTACAGCCTTGCCTACACCTATTTTTAAAAAAAACTGACAACTTGCATGACTAGACCATACATCTACTTGATCTTAGGGATGTCTTAAAGCCAAGCAGCAGCAGCAACAACAACAACAAATGAAATCTCGTCAACCAAGAATTTTGATCAAGTTGTGTTCCCACCAAAGTTAATCTCAAGGTTTACCAAATGAGGAAACTCCTACAACCGGGAAAACTATTTATAGCTCGATTTGCTATAAATAACAGCTAAATCTACCTCAAATCACATCGTACTGTCTTTAATAAGGTCACATTAGATAGCATCGCCCTCCATAATTCTAAAGTGATGGGATGGTCACGGTTGGACTGTTTGATCATGGCCTCCCAGATCGAACAACCACTGACAAAGCCTATATATGGCCGTTCAACTTGCATAAATAGAAGTTAAATTTCCCTCAAGTCATACTCTCTCTCTCTCTCTCTCTCTCTTTTACTCTTTTGCTTGTTTCAGTCATTTGACTGCGGCCATGCTGGAACACCGCCTTTAGTCGAGCAACTTATTCTTTGTAAGCCTGGTACTTATTCTGTCGGTTTCTTTTTGCTGAACCGCTAAATTACGT
Organism: Octopus sinensis; assembly: GCF_006345805.1. Lineage (NCBI taxonomy): Eukaryota > Metazoa > Mollusca > Cephalopoda > Octopoda > Octopodidae > Octopus > Octopus sinensis. Next base: position 32,685 of record NW_021833940.1, on the reverse strand, counting down.
GGTCGTAAACACACAAGCATCGGTTGTCAAGCGATGTTAGGGGACAGACACACAAACATACACACACACACACACACACACACACACACACACACACACACACACACACACACACACACACATACATAAATACATACATACATACATATATAAAAATGCCACTTTTCCTTCATCAGCTCAGAGATTTCTTCTTATTTAGATTTGAAAATACTAAGAATCAAACATACCCGTCCGATATCTGTAACATCGGACAAACCATGCCAGACACCCAGTACTAGCGAATCCAAAAATACGAATGAGATCTATTATTCTCCCTGTCCACCCACGTGAGTCATAGAGCATTACTAATGCTCTATGACTCACGGGGTGGACAGGGAGAATAATAGATCTCATTCGTATTTTTGGATTCGCTAGTACTGGGTGTCTGGCATGGTTTGTCCGATGTTACAGATATCGGACGGGTATGTTTGATTCTTAGTATTTTCAAATCTAAATAAGAAGAAATCTCTGAGCTGATGAAGGAAAAGTGGCATTTTTATATATGTATGTATGTATGTATTTATGTATGTGTGTGTGTGTGTGTGTGTGTGTGTGTGGTGGTGTGTGTGTGTGTGTGTGTATGTTTGTGTGTCTGTCCCCTAACATCGCTTGACAACCGATGCTTGTGTGTTTACGACCACGTAATTTAGCGGTTCAGCAAAAAGAAACCGACAGAAATTAATACTTCAAATACACCGTAAATGGTCTTTACATACCGAATACTGCTTGGTCGAATTTATTAACAATTAATTAATTCTACCCCCTTTTTTGATGACAATATAATACTTTTCTCTCCAAGAATTTGAACTACAGTTTTTACCTCTGTAGAAATGTAATGCTCTATGACTCACGTGGGTGGACAGGAGAATAATAGATCTCATTCGTATTTTTGGATTCGCTAGTACTGGGTCTGGCATGGTTTGTCCGATGTTACAGATATCGGACGGGTATGTTTGATTCTTAGTATTTTCAAATCTAAATAAGAAGAAATCTCTGAGCTGATGAAGGAAAAGTGGCGTTTTACCCACAAATCCAGAAACAGACTGTCCTCGGGTATCGTATATGGATGTGATCTTTCATTGTTTTTCCCTTATACCTATGTGAGTTATTTTCTGAGTATGCATTGTCTGGAGACTTATTTGCATTGAAGAAATAGCCATATTTTTGGCTGCTATTTCTGAAAAGTTCGGTGTGTGGTAAAGTGAATTTTTTTACTTTACCATATTTTTATAAATTAATACTTCAAATACACCGTAAATGGTCTTTACATACCGAATACTGCTTGGTCGAATTTATTAACAATTAATTAATTCTACCCCCTTTTTTGATGACAATATAATACTTTTCTCTCCAAGAATTTGAACTACAGTTTTTACCTCTGTAGAAATGTAATGCTCTATGACTCACGTGGGTGGACAGGAATAATAAGATCTCATTCGTATTTTTGGATTCGCTAGTACTGGGTGGTGTGGCATGGTTTGTCCGATGTTACAGATATCGGACGGGTATGTTTGATTCTTAGTATTTTCAAATCTAAATAAGAAGAAATCTCTGAGCTGATGAAGGAAAAGTGGCGTTTTACCCACAAATCCAGAAACAGACTGTCCTCGGGTATCGTATATGGATGTGATCTTTCATTGTTTTTCCCTTATACCTATGTGAGTTATTTTCTGAGTATGCATTGTCTGGAGACTTTTATTTGCAGTTGAAGAAATAGCCATATTTTTGGCTGCTATTTCTGAAAAGTTCGGTGTGTGGTAAAGTGAATTTTTTTACTTTACCATATTTTTATAAATTAATACTTCAAATACACCGTAAATGGTCTTTACATACTACGAATACTGCTTGGTCGAATTTATTAACAATTAATTAATTCTACCCCCTTTTTTGATGACAATATAATACTTTTCTCTCCAAGAATTTGAACTACAGTTTTTACCTCTGTAGAAATGTAATGCTCTATGACTCACGTGGGTGGACAGGGAGAATAATAGATCTCATTCGTATTTTTGGATTCGCTAGTACTGGGTGTCTGGCATGGTTTGTCCGATGTTACAGATATCGGACGGGTATGTTTGATTCTTAGTATTTTCAAATCTAAATAAGAAGAAATCTCTGAGCTGATGAGGAAAAGTGGCGTTTTACACCACAAATCCAGAAACAGACTGTCCTCGGGTATCGTATATGGATGTGATCTTTCATTGTTTTTCCTTATACCTATGTGAGTTATTTTCTGAGTATGCATTGTCTGGAGACTTTTATTTGCAGTTGAAGAAATAGCCATATTTTTGGCTGCTATTTCTGAAAAGTTCGGTGTGTGGTAAAGTGAATTTTTTTACTTTACCATATTTTTATAAATTAATACTTCAAATACACCGTAAATGGTCTTTACATACCGAATACTGCTTGGTCGAATTTATTAACAATTAATTAATTCTACCCCCTTTTTTGATGACAATATAATACTTTTCTCTCCAAGAATTTGAACTACAGTTTTTACCTCTGTAGAAATGTAATGCTCTATGACTCACGTGGGTGGACAGGGAGAATAATAGATCTCATTCGTATTTTTGGATTCGCTAGTACTGGGTGTCTGGCATGGTTTGTCCGATGTTACAGATATCGGACGGGTATGTTTGATTCTTAGTATTTTCAAATCTAAATAAGAAGAAATCTCTGAGCTGATGAAGGAAAAGTGGCGTTTTACCCACAAATCCAGAAACAGACTGTCCTCGGGTATCGTATATGGATGTGATCTTTCATTGTTTTTCCCTTATACCTATGTGAGTTATTTTCTGAGTATGCATTGTCTGGAGACTTTTATTTGCAGTTGAAGAAATAGCCATATTTTTGGCTGCTATTTCTGAAAAGTTCGGTGTGTGGTAAAGTGAATTTTTTTACTTTACCATATTTTTATAAATTAATACTTCAAATACACCGTAAATGGTCTTTACATACCGAATACTGCTTGGTCGAATTTATTAACAATTAATTAATTCTACCCCCTTTTTGATGACAATATAATACTTTTCTCTCCAGAATTTGAACTACAACTTGTTTTTCCTCTGTAGAAATGTAATGCTCTATGACTCACGTGGTGGACAGGGAGAATAATAGATCTCATTCGTATTTTTGGATTCGCTAGTACTGGGTGTCTGGCATGGTTTGTCCGATGTTACAGATATCGGACGGGTATGTTTGATTCTTAGTATTTTCAAATCTAAATAGAAGAAATCTCTGAGCTGATGAAGAAAAGTGGCGTTTTAACTTTTACCACAAATCCAGAAACAGACTGTCCTCGGGTATCGTATATGGATGTGATCTTTCATTGTTTTTCCCTTATACCTATGTGAGTTATTTTCTGAGTATGCATTGTCTGGAGACTTTTATTTGCAGTTGAAGAAATAGCCATATTTTTGGCTGCTATTTCTGAAAAGTTCGGTGTGTGGTAAAGTGAATTTTTTTACTTTACCATATTTTTATAAATTAATACTTCAAATACACCGTAAATGGTCTTTACATACCGAATACTGCTTGGTCGAATTTATTAACAATTAATTAATTCTACCCCCTTTTTTGATGACAATATAATACTTTTCTCTCCAAGAATTTGAACTACAGTTTTTACCTCTGTAGAAATGTAATGCTCTATGACTCACGTGGGTGGACAGGGAGAATAATAGATCTCATTCGTATTTTTGGATTCGCTAGTACTGGGTGTCTGGCATGGTTTGTCCGATGTTACAGATATCGGACGGGTATGTTTGATTCTTAGTATTTTCAAATCTAAATAAGAAGAAATCTCTGAGCTGATGAAGAAAAGTGGCGTTTTACCCACAAATCCAGAAACAGACTGTCCTCGGGTATCGTATATGGATGTGATCTTTCATTGTTTTTCCCTTATACCTATGTGAGTTATTTTCTGAGTATGCATTGTCTGGAGACTTTTATTTGCAGTTGAAGAAATAGCCATATTTTTGGCTGCTATTTCTGAAAAGTTCGGTGTGTGGTAAAGTGAATTTTTTTACTTTACCATATTTTTATAAATTAATACTTCAAATACACCGTAAATGGTCTTTACATACCGAATACTGCTTGGTCGAATTTATTAACAATTAATTAATTCTACCCCCTTTTTTGATGACAATATAATACTTTTCTCTCCAAGAATTTGAACTACAGTTTTTACCTCTGTAGAAATGTAATGCTCTATGACTCACGTGGGTGGACAGGGAGAATAATAGATCTCATTCGTATTTTTGGATTCGCTAGTACTGGGTGTCTGGCATGGTTTGTCCGATGTTACAGATATCGGACGGGTATGTTTGATTCTTAGTATTTTCAAATCTAAATAAGAGAAATCTCTGAGCTGATGAAGGAAAAGTGGCGTTTTACCCCACAAATCCAGAAACAGACTGTCCTCGGGTATCGTATATGGATGTGATCTTTCATTGTTTTTCCCTATACCTATGTGAGTTATTTTCTGAGTATGCATTGTCTGGAGACTTTTATTTGCAGTTGAAGAAATAGCCATATTTTTGGCTGCTATTTCTGAAAAGTTCGGTGTGTGGTAAAGTGAATTTTTTACTTTACCATATTTTTATAAATTAATACTTCAAATACACCGTAAATGGTCTTTACATACCGAATACTGCTTGGTCGAATTTATTAACAATTAATTAATTCTACCCCCTTTTTTGATGACAATATAATACTTTTCTCTCCAAGAATTTGAACTACAGTTTTTACCTCTGTAGAAATGTAATGCTCTATGACTCACGTGGGTGGACAGGGAGAATAATAGATCTCATTCGTATTTTTGGATTCGCTAGTACTGGGTGTCTGGCATGGTTTGTCCGATGTTACAGATATCGGACGGGTATGTTTGATTCTTAGTATTTTCAAATCTAAATAAGAAGAAATCTCTGAGCTGATGAAGGAAAAGTGGCGTTTTACCCACAAATCCAGAAACAGACTGTCCTCGGGTATCGTATATGGATGTGATCTTTCATTGTTTTTTCCTTATACCTATGTGAGTTATTTTCTGAGTATGCATTGTCTGGAGACTTTTATTTGCAGTTGAAGAAATAGCCATATTTTTGGCTGCTATTTCTGAAAAGTTCGGTGTGTGTAAAGTGAATTTTTTTACTTTACCATATTTTTATAAATTAATACTTCAAATACACCGTAAATGGTCTTTACATACCGAATACTGCTTGGTCGAATTTATTAACAATTAATTAATTCTACCCCCTTTTTTGATGACAATATAATACTTTTCTCTCCAAGAATTTGAACTACAGTTTTTACCTCTGTAGAAATGTAATGCTCTATGACTCACGTGGGTGGACAGGGAGAATAATAGATCTCATTCGTATTTTTGGATTCGCTAGTACTGGGTGTCTGGCATGGTTTGTCCGATGTTACAGATATCGGACGGGTATGTTTGATTCTTAGTATTTTCAAATCTAAATAAGAAGAAATCTCTGAGCTGATGAAGGAAAAGTGGCGTTTTACCCACAAATCCAGAAACAGACTGTCCTCGGGTATCGTATATGGATGTGATCTTTCATTGTTTTTCCCTTATACCTATGTGAGTTATTTTCTGAGTATGCATTGTCTGGAGACTTTTATTTGCAGTTGAAGAAATAGCCATATTTTTGGCTGCTATTTCTGAAAAGTTCGGTGTGTGGTAAAGTGAATTTTTTTACTTTACCATATTTTTATAATTAATACTTCATACACCGTAAATGGTCTTTACATACCGAATACTGCTTGGTCGAATTTATTAACAATTAATTAATTCTACCCCCTTTTTTGATGACAATATAATACTTTTCTCTCCAAGAATTTGAACTACAGTTTTTACCTCTGTAGAAATGTAATGCTCTATGACTCACGTGGGTGGACAGGGAATAATAGATCTCATTCGTATTTTTGGATTCGCTAGTACTGGTTGTCTGGCATGGTTTGTCCGATGTTACAGATATCGGACGGGTATGTTTGATTCTTAGTATTTTCAAATCTAAATAAGAAGAAATCTCTGAGCTGATGAAGGAAAAGTGGCGTTTTACTACCACAAATCCAGAAACAGACTGTCCTCGGGTATCGTATATGGATGTGATCTTTCATTGTTTTTCCCTTATACCTATGTGAGTTATTTTCTGAGTATGCATTGTCTGGAGACTTTTATTTGCAGTTGAAGAAATAGCCATATTTTTGGCTGCTATTTCTGAAAAGTTCGGTGTGTGGTAAAGTGAATTTTTTTACTTTACCATATTTTTATAAATTATACTTCAAATACACCGTAATGGTCTTTACATACCGAATACTGCTTGGTCGAATTTATTAACAATTAATTAATTCTACCCCCTTTTTGATGACAATATAATACTTTTCTCTCCAAGAATTTGAACTACAGTTTTTACCTCTGTAGAAATGTAATGCTCTATGACTCACGTGGTGGACAGGGAGAATAATAGATCTCATTCGTATTTTTGGATTCGCTAGTACTGGGTGTCTGGCATGGTTTGTCCGATGTTACAGATATCGGACGGGTATGTTTGATTCTTAGTATTTTCAAATCTAAATAAGAAGAAATCTCTGAGCTGATGAAGGAAAAGTGGCGTTTTACCCACAAATCCAGAAACAGACTGTCCTCGGGTATCGTATATGGGGATGTGATCTTTCATTGTTTTTCCCTTATACCTATGTGAGTTATTTTCTGAGTATGCATTGTCTGGAGACTTTTATTGCAGTTGAAGAAATAGCCATATTTTTGGCTGCTATTTCTGAAAAGTTCGGTGTGTGGTAAAGTGAATTTTTTTAATTTACCATATTTTTATAAATTAATACTTCAAATACACCGTAAATGGTCTTTACATACCGAATACTGCTTGGTCGAATTTATTAACAATTAATTAATTCTACCCCCTTTTTTGATGACAATATAATACTTTTCTCTCCAAGAATTTGAACTACAGTTTTTACCTCTGTAGAAATGTAATGCTCTATGACTCACGTGGGTGGACAGGGAGAATAATAGATCTCATTCGTATTTTTGGATTCGCTAGTACTGGGTGTCTGGCATGGTTTGTCCGATGTTACAGATATCGGACGGGTATGTTTGATTCTTAGTATTTTCAAATCTAAATAAGAAGAAATCTCTGAGCTGATGAAGGAAAAGTGGCGTTTTACCCACAAATCCAGAAACAGACTGTCCTCGGGTATCGTATATGGATGTGATCTTTCATTGTTTTTCCCTTATACCTATGTGAGTTATTTTCTGAGTATGCATTGTCTGGAGACTTTTATTTGCAGTTGAAGAAATAGCCATATTTTTGGCTGCTATTTCTGAAAAGTTCGGTGTGTGGTAAAGTGAATTTTTTACTTTACCATATTTTATAAATTAATACTTAATACAATACACCGTAAATGGTCTTTACATACCGAATACTGCTTGGTCGAATTTATTAACAATTAATTAATTCTACCCCCTTTTTTGATGACAATATAATACTTTTCTCTCCAAGAATTTGAACTACAGTTTTTACCTCTGTAGAAATGTAATGCTCTATGACTCACGTGGGTGGACAGGGAGAATAATAGATCTCATTCGTATTTTTGGATTCGCTAGTACTGGGTGTCTGGCATGGTTTGTCCGATGTTACAGATATCGGACGGGTATGTTTGATTCTTAGTATTTTCAAATCTAAATAAGAAGAAATCTCTGAGCTGATGAAGGAAAAGTGGCGTTTTACCCACAAATCCAGAAACAGACTGTCCTCGGGTATCGTATATGGATGTGATCTTTCATTGTTTTTCCCTTATACCTATGTGAGTTATTTTCTGAGTATGCATTGTCTGGAGACTTTTATTTGCAGTTGAAGAAATAGCCATATTTTTGGCTGCTATTTCTGAAAAGTTCGGTGTGTGTAAAGTGAATTTTTTTACTTTACCATATTTTTATAAATTAATACTTCAAATACACCGTAAATGGTCTTTACATACCGAATACTGCTTGGTCGAATTTATTAACAATTAATTAATTCTACCCCCTTTTTTGATGACAATATAATACTTTTCTCTCCAAGAATTTGAACTACAGTTTTTACCTCTGTAGAAATGTAATGCTCTATGACTCACGTGGGTGGACAGGGAGAATAATAGATCTCATTCGTATTTTTGGATTCGCTAGTACTGGGTGTCTGGCATGGTTTGTCCGATGTTACAGATATCGGACGGGTATGTTTGATTCTTAGTATTTTCAAATCTAAATAAGAAGAAATCTCTGAGCTGATGAAGGAAAAGTGGCGTTTTACCCACAAATCCAGAACAGACTGTCCTCGGGTATCGTATATGGATGTGATCTTTCATTGTTTTTCCCTTATACCTATGTGAGTTATTTTCTGAGTATGCATTGTCTGGAGACTTTTATTTGCAGTTGAAGAAATAGCCATATTTTTGCTGCTATTTCTGAAAAGTTCGGTGTGTGGTAAAGTGAATTTTTTTACTTTACCATATTTTTATAAATTAATACTTCAAATACACCGTAAATGGTCTTTACATACCGAATACTGCTTGGTCGAATTTATTAACAATTAATTAATTCTACCCCCTTTTTTGATGACAATATAATACTTTTCTCTCCAAGAATTTGAACTACAGTTTTTACCTCTGTAGAAATGTAATGCTCTATGACTCACGTGGGTGGACAGGGAGAATAATAGATCTCATTCGTATTTTTGGATTCGCTAGTACTGGGTGTCTGGCATGGTTTGTCCGATGTTACAGATATCGGACGGGTATGTTTGATTCTTAGTATTTTCAAATCTAAATAAGAAGAAATCTCTGAGCTGATGAAGGAAAAGTGGCGTTTTATTACCCACAAATCCAGAAACAGACTGTCCTCGGGTATCGTATATGGATGTGATCTTTCATTGTTTTTCCCTTATACCTATGTGAGTTATTTTCTGAGTATGCATTGTCTGGAGACTTTTATTTGCAGTTGAAGAAATAGCCATATTTTTGGCTGCTATTTCTGAAAAGTTCGGGTGTGGTAAAGTGAATTTTTTTACTTTACCATATTTTTATAAATTAATACTTCAAATACACCGTAAATGGTCTTTACATACCGAATACTGCTTGGTCGAATTTATTAACAATTATTAATTCTACCCCCACCCCCTTTTTTGATGACAATATAATACTTTTCTCTCCAAGAATTTGAACTACAGTTTTTACCTCTGTAGAAATGTAATGCTCTATGACTCACGTGGGTGGACAGGGAGAATAATAGATCTCATTCGTATTTTTGGATTCGCTAGTACTGGGTGTCTGGCATGGTTTGTCCGATGTTACAGATATCGGACGGGTATGTTTGATTCTTAGTATTTTCAAATCTAAATAAGAAGAAATCTCTGAGCTGATGAAGGAAAAGTGGCGTTTTACCCACAAATCCAGAAACAGACTGTCCTCGGGTATCGTATATGGATGTGATCTTTCATTGTTTTTCCCTTATACCTATGTGAGTTATTTTCTGAGTATGCATTGTCTGGAGACTTTTATTTGCAGTTGAAGAAATAGCCATATTTTTGGCTGCTATTTCTGAAAAGTTCGGTGTGTGGTAAAGTGAATTTTTTTACTTTACCATATTTTATAAATTAATACTTCAAATACACCGTAAATGGTCTTTACATACCGAATACTGCTTGGTCGAATTTTAACAATTAATTATTCTACCCCCTTTTTTGATGACAATATAATACTTTTCTCTCCAAGAATTTGAACTACAGTTTTTAGTTCTCTGTAGAAATGTAATGCTCTATGACTCACGTGGGTGGACAGGGAGAATAATAGATCTCATTCGTATTTTTGGATTCGCTAGTACTGGGTGTCTGGCATGGTTTGTCCGATGTTACAGATATCGGACGGGTATGTTTGATTCTTAGTATTTTCAAATCTAAATAAGAAGAAATCTCTGAGCTGATGAAGGAAAAGTGGCGTTTTACCCACAAATCCAGAAACAGACTGTCCTCGGGTATCGTATATGGATGTGATCTTTCATTGTTTTTCCCTTATACCTATGTGAGTTATTTTCTGAGTATGCATTGTCTGGAGACTTTTATTTGCAGTTGAAGAAATAGCCATATTTTTGGCTGCTATTTCTGAAAAGTTCGGTGTGTGGTAAAGTGAATTTTTTTACTTTACCATATTTTTATAAATTAATACTTCAAATACACCGTAAATGGTCTTTACATACCGAATACTGCTTGGTCGAATTTATTAACAATTAATTAATTCTACCCCCTTTTTTGATGACAATATAATACTTTTCTCTCCAAGAATTTGAACTACAGTTTTTACCTCTGTAGAAATGTAATGCTCTATGACTCACGTGGGTGGACAGGGAGAATAATAGATCTCATTCGTATTTTTGGATTCGCTAGTACTGGGTGTCTGGCATGGTTTGTCCGATGTTACAGATATCGGACGGGTATGTTTGATTCTTAGTATTTTCAAATCTAAATAAGAGAAATCTCTGAGCTGATGAAGGAAAAGTGGCGTTTTACCCACAAATCCAGAAACAGACTGTCCTCGGGTATCGTATATGGATGTGATCTTTCATTGTTTTTCCCTTATACCTATGTGAGTTATTTTCTGAGTATGCATTGTCTGGAGACTTTTATTTGCAGTTGAAGAAATAGCCATATTTTTGGCTGCTATTTCTGAAAAGTTCGGTGTGTGGTAAAGTGAATTTTTTTACTTTACCATATTTTTATAATTAATACTTCAAATACACCGTAAATGGTCTTTACATACCGAATACTGCTTGGTCGAATTTATTAACAATTAATTAATTCTACCCCCTTTTTTGATGACAATATATACTTTTCTCTCCAAGAATTTGAACTACAGTTTTTACCTCTGTAGAAATGTAATGCTCTATGACTCACGTGGGTGGACAGGGAGAATAATAGATCTCATTCGTATTTTTGGATTCGCTAGTACTGGGTGTCTGGCATGGTTTGTCCGATGTTACAGATATCGGACGGGTATGTTTGATTCTTAGTATTTTCAAATCTAAATAAGAAGAAATCTCTGAGCTGATGAAGGAAAAGTGGCGTTTTACCCACAAATCCAGAAACAGACTGTCCTCGGGTATCGTATATGGATGTGATCTTTCATTGTTTTTCCCTTATACCTATGTGAGTTATTTTCTGAGTATGCATTGTCTGGAGACTTTTATTTGCAGTTGAAGAAATAGCCATATTTTTGGCTGCTATTTCTGAAAAGTTCGGTGTGTGGTAAAGTGAATTTTTTTACTTTACCATATTTTTATAAATTAATACTTCAAATACACCGTAAATGGTCTTTACATACCGAATACTGCTTGGTCGAATTTATTAACAATTAATTAATTCTACCCCCTTTTTTGATGACAATATAATACTTTTCTCTCCAAGAATTTGAACTACAGTTTTTACCTCTGTAGAAATGTAATGCTCTATGACTCACGTGGGTGGACAGGGAGAATAATAGATCTCATTCGTATTTTTGGATTCGCTAGTACTGGGTGTCTGGCATGGTTTGTCCGATGTTACAGATATCGGACGGGTATGTTTGATTCTTAGTATTTTCAAATCTAAATAAGAAGAAATCTCTGAGCTGATGAAGGAAAAGTGGCGTTTTACCCACAAATCCAGAAACAGACTGTCCTCGGGTATCGTATATGGATGTGATCTTTCATGTTTTTCCCTTATACCTATGTGAGTTATTTTCTGAGTATGCATTGTCTGGAGACTTTTATTTGCAGTTGAAGAAATAGCCATATTTTTGGCTGCTATTTCTGAAAAGTTCGGTGTGTGGTAAAGTGAATTTTTTTACTTTACCATTTTTATAAATTAATACTTCAAATACACCGTAAATGGTCTTTACATACCGAATACTGCTTGGTCGAATTTATTAACAATTAATTAATTCTACCCCCTTTTTTGATGACAATATAATACTTTTCTCTCCAAGAATTTGAACTACAGTTTTTACCTCTGTAGAAATGTAATGCTCTATGACTCACGTGGGTGGACAGGGAGAATATAGATCTCATTCGTATTTTTGGATTCGCTAGTACTGGGTGTCTGGCATGGTTTGTCCGATGTTACAGATATCGGACGGGTATGTTTGATTCTTAGTATTTTCAAATCTAAATAAGAAGAAATCTCTGAGCTGATGAAGGAAAAGTGGCGTTTTACCCACAAATCCAGAAACAGACTGTCCTCGGGTATCGTATATGGATGTGATCTTTCATTGTTTTTCCCTTATACCTATGTGAGTTATTTTCTGAGTATGCATTGTCTGGAGACTTTTATTTGCAGTGAAGAAATAGCCATATTTTTGGCTGCTATTCTGAAAAGTTCGGTGTGTGGTAAAGTGAATTTTTTTACTTTACCATATTTTTATAAATTAATACTTCAAATACACCGTAAATGGTCTTTACATACCGAATACTGCTTGGTCGAATATTAACAATTAATTAATTCTACCCCCTTTTTTGATGACAATATAATACTTTTCTCTCCAAGAATTTGAACTACAGTTTTTACCTCTGTAGAAATGTAATGCTCTATGACTCACGTGGGTGGACAGGGAGAATAATAGATCTCATTCGTATTTTTGGATTCGCTAGTACTGGGTGTCTGGCATGGTTTGTCCGATGTTACAGATATCGGACGGGTATGTTTGATTCTTAGTATTTTCAAATCTAAATAAGAAGAAATCTCTGAGCTGATGAAGGAAAAGTGGCGTTTTACCCACAAATCCAGAAACAGACTGTCCTCGGGTATCGTATATGGATGTGATCTTTCATTGTTTTTCCCTTATACCTATGTGAGTTATTTTCTGAGTATGCATTGTCTGGAGACTTTTATTTGCAGTTGAAGAAATAGCCATATTTTTGGCTGCTATTTCTGAAAAGTTCGGTGTGTGGTAAAGTGAATTTTTTTACTTTACCATATTTTTATAAATTAATACTTCAAATACACCGTAAATGGTCTTTACATACCGAATACTGCTTGGTCGAATTTATTAACAATTAATTAATTCTACCCCCTTTTTTGATGACAATATAATACTTTTCTCAAGAATTTGAACTACAGTTTTTACCTCTGTAGAAATGTAATGCTCTATGACTCACGTGGGTGGACAGGGAGAATAATAGATCTCATTCGTATTTTTGGATTCGCTAGTACTGGGTGTCTGGCATGGTTTGTCCGATGTTACAGATATCGGACGGGTATGTTTGATTCTTAGTATTTTCAAATCTAAATAAGAAGAAATCTCTGAGCTGATGAAGGAAAAGTGGCGTTTTACCCACAAATCCAGAAACAGACTGTCCTCGGGTATCGTATATGGATGTGATCTTTCATTGTTTTTCCCTTATACCTATGTGAGTTATTTTCTGAGTATGCATTGTCTGGAGACTTTTATTTGCAGTTGAAGAAATAGCCATATTTTTGGCTGCTATTTCTGAAAAGTTCGGTGTGTGGTAAAGTGAATTTTTTACTTTACCATATTTTTATAAATTAATACTTCAAATACACCGTAAATGGTCTTTACATACCGAATACTGCTTGGTCGAATTTTAACAATTAATTAATTCTACCCCCTTTTTGATGACAATATAATACTTTTCTCTCCAAGAATTTGAACTACAGTTTTTACCTCTGTAGAAATGTAATGCTCTATGACTCACGTGGGTGGACAGGGAGAATAATAGATCTCATTCGTATTTTTGGATTCGCTAGTACTGGGTGTCTGGCATGGTTTGTCCGATGTTACAGATATCGGACGGGGGTATGTTTGATTCTTAGTATTTTCAAATCTAAATAAGAAGAAATCTCTGATGACTGATGAAGGAAAAGGCGTTTTACCCACAAATCCAGAAACAGACTGTCCTCGGGTATCGTATATGGATGTGATCTTTCATTGTTTTTCCCTTATACCTATGTGAGTTATTTTCTGAGTATGCATTGTCTGGAGACTTTTATTTGCAGTTGAAGAAATAGCCATATTTTTGGCTGCTATTTCTGAAAAGTTCGGGTGTGGTAAAGTGAATTTTTTTAATTTACCATATTTTTATAAATTAATACTTCAAATACACCGTAAATGGTCTTTACATACCGAATACTGCTTGGTCGAATTTATAACAATTAATTAATTCTACCCCCTTTTTTGATGACAATATAATACTTTTCTCTCCAAGAATTTGAACTACAGTTTTTACCTCTGTAGAAATGTAATGCTCTATGACTCACGTGGGTGGACAGGAGAGAATAATAGATCTCATTCGTATTTTTGGATTCGCTAGTACTGGGTGTCTGGCATGGTTTGTCCGATGTTACAGATATCGGACGGGTATGTTGATTCTTAGTATTTTCAAATCTAAATAAGAAGAAATCTCTGAGCTGATGAAGGAAAAGTGGCGTTTTAACCACAAATCCAGAAACAGACTGTCCTCGGGTATCGTATATGGATGTGATCTTTCATTGTTTTCCCTTATACCTATGTGAGTTATTTTCTGAGTATGCATTGTCTGGAGACTTTTATTTGCAGTTGAAGAAATAGCCATATTTTTGGCTGCTATTTCTGAAAAGTTCGGTGTGTGGTAAAGTGAATTTTTTACTTTACCATATTTTTATAAATTAATACTTCAAATACACCGTAAATGGTCTTTACATACCGAATACTGCTTGGTCGAATTTATTAACAATTAATTAATCTACCCCCTTTTTTGATGACAATATAATACTTTTCTCTCCAAGAATTTGAACTACAGTTTTTACCTCTGTAGAAATGTAATGCTCTATGACTCACGTGGGTGGACAGGGAGAATAATAGATCTCATTCGTTTTTGGATTCGCTAGTACTGGGTGTCTGGCATGGTTTGTCCGATGTTACAGATATCGGACGGGTATGTTTGATTCTTAGTATTTTCAAATCTAAATAAGAAGAAATCTCTGAGCTGATGAGGAAAAGTGGCGTTTTACCCACAAATCCAGAACAGACTGTCCTCGGGTATCGTATATGGATGTGATCTTTCATTGTTTTTCCCTTATACCTATGTGAGTTATTTTCTGAGTATGCATTGTCTGGAGACTTTTATTTGCAGTTGAAGAAATAGCCATATTTTTGGCTGCTATTCTGAAAAGTTCGGTGTGTGGTAAAGTGAATTTTTTACTTTACCATATTTTTATAAATTAATACTTCAAATACACCGTAAATGGTCTTTACATACCGAATACTGCTTGGTCGAATTTATTAACAATTAATTAATTCTACCCCCTTTTTGATGACAATATAATACTTTTCTCTCCAAGATTTGAACTACAGTTTTTACCTCTGTAGAAATGTAATGCTCTATGACTCACGGGGGTGGACAGGGAGAATAATAGATCTCATTCGTATTTTTGGATTCGCTAGTACTGGGTGTCTGGCATGGTTTGTCCGATGTTACAGATATCGGACGGGTATGTTTGATTCTTAGTATTTTCAAATCTAAATAAGAAGAAATCTCTGAGCTGATGAAGGAAAAGTGGCGTTTTACCCACAAATCCAGAAACAGACTGTCCTCGGGTATCGTATATGGATGTGATCTTTCATTGTTTTTCCCTTATACCTATGTGAGTTATTTTCTGAGTATGCATTGTCTGGAGACTTTTATTTGCAGTTGAAGAAATAGCCATATTTTTGGCTGCTATTTCTGAAAAGTTCGGTGTGTGGTAAAGTGAATTTTTTTACTTTACCATATTTTTATAAATAATACTTCAAATACACCGTAAATGGTCTTTACATACCGAATACTGCTTGGTCGAATTTATTAACAATTAATTAATTCTACCCCCTTTTTTGATGACAATATAATACTTTTCTCTCCAAGAATTTGAACTACAGTTTTTACCTCTGTAGAAATGTAATGCTCTATGACTCACGTGGGTGGACAGGGAGAATAATAGATCTCATTCGTTTTTGGATTCGCTAGTACTGGGTGTCTGGCATGGTTTGTCCGATGTTACAGATATCGGACGGGTATGTTTGATTCTTAGTATTTTCAAATCTAAATAAGAAGAAATCTCTGAGCTGATGAAGGAAAAGTGGCGTTTTACCACAAATCCAGAAACAGACTGTCCTCGGGTATCGTATATGGATGTGATCTTTCATTGTTTTTCCCTTATACCTATGTGAGTTATTTTCTGAGTATGCATTGTCTGGAGACTTTTATTTGCAGTTGAAGAAATAGCCATATTTTTGGCTGCTATTTCTGAAAAGTTCGGTGTGTGGTAAAGTGAATTTTTTTACTTTACCATATTTTTATAAATTAATACTTCAAATACACCGTAAATGGTCTTTACATACCGAATACTGCTTGGTCGAATTTATTAACAATTAATTAATTCTACCCCCTTTTTTGATGACAATATAATACTTTTCTCTCCAAGAATTTGAACTACAGTTTTTACCTCTGTAGAAATGTAATGCTCTATGACTCACGTGGGTGGACAGGGAGAATAATAGATCTCATTCGTATTTTTGGATTCGCTAGTACTGGGTGTCTGGCATGGTTTGTCCGATGTTACAGATATCGGACGGGTATGTTTGATTCTTAGTATTTTCAAATCTAAATAAGAAGAAATCTCTGAGTGATGAAGGAAAAGTGGCGTTTTACCCACAAATCCAGAAACAGACTGTCCTCGGGTATCGTATATGGATGTGATCTTTCATTGTTTTTCCCTTATACCTATGTGAGTTATTTTCTGAGTATGCATTGTCTGGAGACTTTTATTTGCAGTTGAAGAAATAGCCATATTTTTGGCTGCTATTTCTGAAAAGTTCGGTGTGTGGTAAAGTGAATTTTTTACTTTACCATATTTTTATAAATTAATACTTCAAATACACCGTAAATGGTCTTTACATACCGAATACTGCTTGGTCGAATTTATTAACAATTAATTAATTCTACCCCCTTTTTTGATGACAATATAATACTTTTCTCTCCAAGAATTTGAACTACAGTTTTTACCTCTGTAGAAATGTAATGCTCTATGACTCACGTGGGTGGACAGGGAGAATAATAGATCTCATTCGTATTTTTGGATTCGCTAGTACTGGGTGTCTGGCATGGTTTGTCCGATGTTACAGATATCGGACGGGTATGTTTGATTCTTAGTATTTTCAAATCTAAATAAGAAGAAATCTCTGAGCTGATGAAGGAAAAGTGGCGTTTTACCCACAAATCCAGAAACAGACTGTCCTCGGGTATCGTATATGGATGTGATCTTTCATTGTTTTTCCCTTATACCTATGTGAGTTATTTTCTGAGTATGCATTGTCTGGAGACTTTTATTTGCAGTTGAAGAAATAGCCATATTTTTGGCTGCTATTTCTGAAAAGTTCGGTGTGTGGTAAAGTGAATTTTTTTACTTTACCATATTTTTATAAATAATACTTCAAATACACCGTAAATGGTCTTTACATACCGAATACTGCTTGGTCGAATTTATTAACAATTAATTAATTCTACCCCCTTTTTTGATGACAATATAATACTTTTCTCTCCAAGAATTTGAACTACAGTTTTTACCTCTGTAGAAA
>NW_021833940.1:2500-10000 GCF_006345805.1 Octopus sinensis | reverse complement strand
GATTCTGAACCACAACAGTTGTACAGGAGGACACTGTATATTGCACTATGTATTCACAGAAGGAATGCCTTTAATTTGTGCAAACATAGTGCAAAAATGTGTTCTCTTGATGATCTGTTGCCGTTCAGTGTCGAATTGCATTTAGAACATCCAGTGCAGAACTCCTTATGTTCTGAGTTCAAATGCGGTCAAGGTTAAAGTTGCTTTTCATTCTTTCGGTGTCTATAAAAATAAGTACCAGTTGTGCACTGTGGTCGATGTAATCGACTTGCCCCCTCCCCCAAAATGTCATACTTTGTGACCATAGGAGAAAGGATTATCATTATATTTTGGTAAAGATGTTTGCCAAGAGGCTGGCTTTTGTCATAGGCTGTACAGTTGGAAACATGCAATCTTGTGCAATTCCAGACAAATCTATCCACAATGACCTTCACATTATAGAGTGAGTCAAGAATAGATATAGATTTTGTTGGGGACATAATCCAAATTGTTCGACCGAGTGGACAATCGTTACTTAGAGACCATCCTCAGTGCGGTCGGTTTCGATCCCATCTTCAGAGGTTGGATCACCACAATGTACAGCGGCATTTGTTCGAGCTTGAAATATATGCTCACCGCTCGGTCCAACAAGAATATCTCCATTCCTCACTCCTCTATATTTTGGTTCTGGAGCCACTGCTACGGAGAATAGAGTTGGAGGGCATCCTTCTCAAACTGGGTGAACGGAGAACAATGTCTGAATATAATAGATGTCACTGTCATAATGTCGAACACTTTGAATATAAAAGCAGTCGATATCATACTTGAGGAGTATCAGGAAATTACAGGAATACATAATCAATCAAAGCAGATCTGTGGACTAGCAAATCGACAACTAGAGAGGCATGTCCTTGCTAACCAACGGTGACGTCTGCCGCAAACTAGAGTGGTTGCCCTTCATGTGACAGATTTTCCTCAGCTCTTTGAGCAACTGCAACCATGAGTCAAGCGAAAACCGAGGCTGGTAGTTTTGAAATCTAATGTAGCAATCACAACCATCTGGCAGATGGACAATGTCGTCGGTAAGAAAACAAGTGCCGCATTCTGTAAAAGGATAGTAGGAGGATGAGCGACAATAGTCTGAGGACAACTTTGGATGTTGGTCTTGGAGGACTTTCAGAAGTGCCAGCTGCCGAACTTGTTCGAGGTGTGCATAGGAAGACGAAATCATCCAGCACACTATTTTTCAGTGTACGCGCATTACTGACTTGTGAGTTTGTGTCGAACAACTGCTGTGGAGTGTACTAAAATCCATGCTATCAACCAAGTCTATAATGTGAATCGATCCTCCAGTTTTCATTGAATGTGAAGGATGGCTATTCTTCTGCCTGGGGGATGTAAAGAAAAGGTTGTGAGATAGACACATTCGAGAGGTTTGAAGACAAGCATTTTTCTATCCTATCAAGCTCTCATCATCTTCTTTAATTAATACTTGCAAAGTAGAGTGAAGGTAGAGAAAGAAATGCTGTCTTCTCGTGTATTCAACGAATTGGTAGGAAAGGTGGAATTGAATAGGTATACTCTGAGTATGCTTTTGTAAATGAGAATATTCTTATACCTACCAAAGTTACTAGAAAAATGTGCAGTAATTGAGAGAATTTTGTAAAATCGAGCATTACTTTGCTGCAGGTGCTAATCCAAGAGAGGACAACGGGAAAAATTATGTCCTCCTTTTTACGGAGGGATAAATTTAGACAAAATCTTCCCACACATCAAGTAGTGCAAGAAGTACTTTAGGACATATTAGGAGAAATCCTCTCAACTGAAAAAGACAAAAGTTATAGCAAAGACTTAGCCGAGGCACAAGCTGAAATTTTTTGACATACCTCCGACTATACATTTTGTACCCCAGCACATGAGTCAGAGAAATACAAGAGTGATGATAAAGGACATGGGAAACGACTTAGATCCGTGGCTTGTAGTCACTATTTTATCGCAGTATAGGAGAGTTTCGAAAGCATGATTAGTGAGAACTGATCTGAGGTTAGTGGGGATCAAAATCGACTTGCAATGATCGACTTCATGATCCTCGATGGCAAGAGAGCCATAACGGAACTGTGCTCAGGAGAATACGCCGAGACAAAGGGCATGAGATTCAGGATATGATGCAGAGAACTTAGTTACTATATTTGTCGTGAAAATTACTCCAGAGCCGATGCTTAAAAGAAATTGCAAAAGTTAAGTAAAAAAAAAATCTTGAACAATGAAGATCAGCTAAACAGCAAATAGGATAAAAAGAACCTCCGTTTCCTTACAACCGTTACCTAAAACTCTAGAAATGGCAAGTGAAGTATTTTTATGCCCAGTATTAAAAATAAATGAACACCTAATAGTGCCGCCAACCAGTAGTAAAGAAGTAGTAAAGAAAGTAGTAAAGAAGAAGAAATAATATTTGTAGATAAAAACTTGACAACCATCGGTGAAAACACGATAGGGAAATAGAAAAAAAACATAAAGAAAAAATCACAACTCAACATAAAACAATGAAAATGGGTGAGGAGGAATAATAATAATACCCTTCCTCAGGAAAATAACAAAAAAAAAAGAGGATGAAGAAGAGCTAAGGCTCATCGTTTTTCAAAAATCAAGTAAACAATCAATAGAAAATATTATGCATGAACTTTCCAAAGAAGTTAAAAGGAAAAAATTTAGATTCAAAATATAAACATCAGGAGAATGAGAGATTATTAGCAACTTAAAATTAAGGCATTACGCAGCAATTAAAAGAAAGAACCTCAAAGACGATGGAATTTTTCAGCACAAAATGTCTCAAAAAACGCTTACCGGTGGATTTGGTTGCACTCGTAAATGATTTAGAAATTGTTAAACGAAAATGGCAGTGGGGTACTTTAAATCAACATAGCCATTTATGTTTTCTTTCCTTATAACTATATTGTTTTAACTATTGTACTTCGTTATTTTTATTGTTCCCGTGCAAATATATATGTGCGTACTTTTAAAATCTTAATACGTCCTTCCGTATATTGTAGAATGTCTTTCACCACTTTCCTTCCATATATTTAGACTTGTCTTTCCCACTCACCTTTTTCTCTTTTTTTTTCTTTATAATCCTGAGTTGAAGTTTCGTATTTTTTGTCTCTTCGAGCCCTTATGGCTAATAAAGAAAAGATAAGCATTAAAGAAATAAAGAAAGCATTCTTGTTATTGGTGGTGATCTTCTTCTTCTTAGGGCGGTGAGCTGGCAGAATCGCTAGTACGCCGTGCAAAATGCTTAGCGACATTTCGTCCATCTTAACGTTCTGAGTTCAAGTTCCGTCGATGTCAGCTTTGACTTTCTTCCTTTCGGGGTTGTACTAATTGAACACTTTGGTCGATGTAATCGACAAGGCCCTCCCACAAAATTTCAAGCGTTGTTGTTTTAAAGAAATCCTTATTATCATTATTAGACATCTTTGAAGAACACCTCCTTTCATATGATGTCTATCGACAGCCATTGACGTAGGGATACTACGAGACACCGGTGTTTCGACAAGATTGCGTTTATTCAGTCAAACTTACCTTCAGATCAACAAATCTAAACAATAGTGCTCGTTCTTATTTATACAAATAAGCAAAGAAATTATTTGCTGATGCGTGCCGGTGACTGCCCGTTCGGCAATAAACTATTATGTGCACATAAAAACGGCCAGAATCAAACCGATGATGTACATATTCATTCTTAATATGGTCCGGTTGATTTTGAACTTAATATGTCAATCGGTGTTATATCTCGCTTTCGGAAACAACTTTCACCCCTTTTATACGATGGAGCACACTCGATTCATTGACGCGCAGACCAATGCTCAGTCGATAAATCTTGTAGATGGAAATTGTGTGGATAATTATGTTAATGCTGATGCTACTGTTGTTGATACTAATGATGATGATGATGATGATGATGATGATGATGATGATGATGATGATGAAGATGATGATGATGATGATGATGATGATGACGACGACGATGATGATGATGATGATGATGATGATGATGATGATGATGGTGATGATGACGATGATGATGACGACGACGACGACGAGGATGATGATTATCATCGTCTTCGTTGTCATCCTCGTCGTCATCGAAATCATCATCGTCGTCATCGAAATCATCATCGTCGTCGTCGTCATCATCATCATCGTCGTCGACGTCGTTGTCGCCGTCGTCGTCATCGTCGTCATCATCATCATCATCATCATCATCATTTATATATTTCAAAAGTTTTTTTTGTAACTCACCCCTATGATGATGATGATGATGATGATGATGAGCAATACAGACGGTACTTTAAGCAGAAAACATTTTGGTTATATGATGAATTCTCATTATGATGGAACAATGCAGAGAGAGAGTGTGAGAGAGAGAGAGAGAGAGAGAGAGATAGATAGATAGATAGATAGATAGATAGATAGATAGATAGATAGATAGATAGATAGATAGATAGATAGATAGATAGATAAGTGTAATCAATTCTTTACTTTTATTTCACAAAACAGTTTATTTCGGTGATTAAAATCCCTCATCAATTTTCGCGAGAAAATTATGAACAAATCCTATATATTCTGCAAGTAAATAGCTTTGAGTTAGTTTGAATTGTTGATTCTCTGGTTGAATAACTAGGTTTTCAAGACAATATACATAAATATATATGTGTTGTGTGTGTGTGTGTGTATGTGTGTGTATGTGTATGTGTGTGTGCGTGTGTGTGCGTGTGTGTGTATGCATGCATGTATGTATATGGTATCACAGTCAACCCAATATAATTATTGCTGTTGTCATTATTATTATTATTATTATTATTATTATTATTATTATTATTATTATTATTATATTATTATTATTATTATTATCATCATTGTCATATCATTTAGGTATTCATACCTGCACAGTACACTTAAAATTCCTCTTCTTCTTCTTATGATGATGATGATGATGATGATACTACTTGATGAGTGGTGTGTGTATGTGTGTGTAGGGGTGATGTATTGTCATTTGTAAATATATATACATTTACTCTTGCACACATTGATAGATAGATACACTGATGAATACAATGACAGACAGACAGACAGACAGATCGATAGATCGATAGATAGATAGATAGATAGATATGTTTCTTTATTAGCCACACAGGGCTGCACACAGATAGAACAAATTACAAGGAGAGCTTTTCTTTTGAAGGTTTAAAAAAAAAAAAAAAAAAAAAAAAAAGGAAAGGGGAGTTTCGATCAAAAGGGATCGTAAAGGAGAGAAAGAGGACAAAAAAAAGGGGGGGGTTAAAAAAAAAAAAAAAAAAGGGGGAGAGGAAAAAAAATTGATCAATAGGGATCGTTATCACAGAAATGCAATATGAAGTGTAAAGGGGAGGACAGGTGAGGTTTACCCGTGGAAAGAAAAGCCTACGGAAAAGACCACGGTAACTCGGTCAATGAAGTCACATTTTATATTTCTTTTTTTTTTTTTTTTTTTTTGCAAATAAGCAACTCTCTGTTTTCGATTTCTGGGCTCATAGGACTATGCTCAAGGTGGCTCGTCATTCATACGTGCCATTCTTGCTACATTCAACCATCTTTTTTTAAAACATTCGCTAGACAAAACTTGCCTCTCTACTCTCACTTTCCTTTTCAAGTGGTACTTGAAGAAGTTGATGAGAGATTGACCAGAGAGGAAGTTTGTCTCCAATCCTTTCAGACGCGTCCACCAGATACATTCTTTCGCCATAGCCACAAGGATGATGAAAATAGCTCTTCCTTCCCGTTTGAAGGAAGAGGCGTGACAATATTGACGATAGACTCAGCTGATAAACCGACTCGTCCACACGTGACAGCAGTGTTCGACATAAGCCCACAGGTCGGAAATTGTTGGACACTGAACGAGTGCGTGCAGAACGGTTTCGTCGCTCTGACCGCATCTCGGGCAGGTCGGCCCCGTGTTTCTCGAGCCGTGTCTGTAGAGCTTATCCCGAACGGAGATAGATAGATAGATAGATAGATAGATAGATAGATAGTAGATAAGTATGAAATAGATAGATGCCATAGATAAGTAGACAGATACACAGGTAGGCAGGTAATATAATATATATATATATAATATATAGAGAGAGAGAGAGAAGAGAGAGGAGGGTGGGTGGGTGGGAGAGAGAAAGTGCATGTGTGAATGATATTATCTATGTAAAGGAAGGACGCGAAAGTGTGCGTGAAGAGAGAGAGAGGGAAGGAGTATGATAGTGTGAGAGGGTGAGTGCGGATTAGAAAGAGATGGAATGAACTTGAGAACTTGAGTTAAGGCGATGGCAGTGGTGGTAAAGATAATGATCAAATGATATCAATGTTAAAAGAGAAATACGCATTTGTACAGCAGCCATTACCTCCTCTCCCCGCCCCCCCTCTCTCTCTCTCTCTCTCCAAACACACACACACACGCACGCACGCATACAACATACACACACACGCTACATCAGCGGGCGCGCACACAAACGAATATACAGATATTCCCTAAATATCTATCTATCTATCTATCTATCTATCTATCTATCTATCTATCTATCTATCTAATATATCTACCTTATCTATCTATCTATCTATCTATCTATCTATCTATCTATCCTTCTATCTATCTATCTATCTATCTATCTATCTATCTATCTATCTACCTATCTATCTATCTATCTATCTATCTATCTATCTATCTACCTATCTATCTATCTATCTATCTATCTATCTATCTATCTATCTACCTATCTATCTATCTATCTAATATATCTACCTTATCTATCTATCTATCTATCTATCTATCTATCTATCTATCTATCTATCTATCTTATCTATCTATCTATCTATCTATCTATCTATCTATCTAATATATCTACCTTATCTATCTATCTATCTATCTATCTATCTATCCTTTATCTATCTATCTATCTATCTATCTATCTATCTATCTATCTATCTCTATCTATCTATCTATATCTATCTATCTATTCTACCTATCTGATCTATCTATCTATCTATCTATCTATCTATCTATCTATCTATCTATATATCTATCTATCTACCTATCTATCTACGAGGAATACCTGACCCGCCTTTTTCAAACGACTTTCGGCCGGGACCTATGGACAACTTCCAGAGACCTGGCCTGGCGGTGCTACCGAGAAGCGCTACCCGTTCGGGATAAGCTCTATAGGCATGGCTCGAGAAACACGGGGCCGACCTGCCCGAGAGATGCGGTCAGAGCGACGAAACCGCTCTGCACGCAATCGTGCAGTGTCTAGCAATTTCCCACCTGTGGGCTTATGTCGAACGACTGCTGTCACGTGTGGGACGTGTCGGTTATCCGCCGAGTCTATCGTTAATATCGTCACGCCTCCTTCCTTCAAACGGGAAGGAAGAGCTATTTTTATCATACTTGTGGCTATGGCGAAAGAATGTATCTGGTGGACACGTCTGAAAGGATTAGAG
>NW_021833939.1:55000-58319 GCF_006345805.1 Octopus sinensis | reverse complement strand
TACCTATACTTATATTTACTTATTTTTATATTCTCTTATACATATTGTACTTACTGTATAACATTACTCTTTTATGTGCACTCCTTTATGTACACTATTTTGTTCTACTTTATTATGTTTGTCCTTAAAGTTTCTTATGTGGTGGTTTAATAAAGTATGTGATTGGGTATTATCTGGTAATCGATACTTGATTTAGATGTATTTCTCCATTTTCTTATTTTGTATATATATATATATATGTATATATATATATATATATATAAGATATAATATATATATATATATATATATATTATATATATATATATAATATATATATATATATATTATGTATTATACTATATATTATGTATATTATATATGCGAAGACGTGTGTAGGTAAAATTTTGAAGGAAATGTGGTTTACTGAAGTTCAAAAGGATTTACCTATACACTTCTTGGCACATTCCCAGAAACGGCCGTAAGATTCTTTCGCCCTTATTGGATTCATTTGAGCACTTCCTTTTTGGATTATTCTGAACTGTCGTCTCATTAGCTTGAGACTTTTGGATTTATCTATATGTATTTATGCAATTATTTGTCTGACTTTGTTTTGGGCACGGAATCACACTATTATATGTGTATATATTTGCTTTTATATGTTATATGTTGGCATATTTATAATGGCTTATACGCGTATATACCCTATATGATTAGATGTGTATCGGCTTTGATGAGGAGTGTTATTGACCTTGAAATTTGTCTCTTTATAATTAATACTTTAATCTAATTGTACAATAAATTGAGCCCTACGCTGTGTTGTTGGAGTTCACCTCTTTAATTTTTCATTACCTATATATATATATATATATATATATATATATATATATATATTATATATAGTAATCCAAACAAGAAAGCACAAAAAACACACAACGCGAGGACGTGGAACAATATAGTATTATTGGACGCTCAGGAAAGAAGGAGGGTTTTTACGTTTCGAGCGGAGTTCTTCGTCGGAAACATAAGAGAAGGAAAGATCCAGAGAAGGGAAGACAGAGGAAAAAAAATCGCCAACGGTACACACGCGGTCACAATTTGAATGTATATATATATATATATAATGTTCATGTGTGTGTGTGTGTGTGTGTGTGTGTGGTGTGTGTGTGTGGTGTGTGTGTGTGTGTGTGTGTTTGTGTGTGTGTGTTTGTGTGTGTGCGTATGTGTGTATGTGCTTGTTTGTCTCCACTATTGTGGTGTTTACATTTAGGGTTCGGGAAAAGTGTCCGATAGAATAAGTACCAAGTTAAAAAAGAAAAAAACAGAAATAATGGGGTCGATTCATTTGACGAAAAGTCTTCAATGCGTACCCCAGCATGGCCGAGTGTTATGACTAAAACTAGTAAAAGAATAAAAGAATATGTATACATGAATTAGCCATAACAAGAGCAGTGTTTAACCTGCGGTAAATGTCCGGAAACATCATCTATTAAGACTTGTGCTAATCAAGCACCGATCATGTCGTCTGACGAAATGTTCGTGTGTACCGGTGGATGGCACTTTTGTAGCATGTGATTTAACTTTTAGTTACGAATCATCAGCGATAGCCATTCTTGCGCTGAATACGAAAAGGAAAATCAGAACAACCGATATTGAATTCAAACTGAAATTTTAAGTCGCAACTTTTATTATAGAATATTTATATTAACAAAGTGGTCTCCCTCGTTTGCAGACTAGCAGACTAGTGAACGAAAATCTTACATAAACTAATGCATTTCGGACACAGTAGGGATCGTTCAAATGTGTGTGTGTGTGCGTGCGTGCGGAGTTGATGGATGCACATCTTTGTGTCTCGCTGGCATCGGTAGCATGTGCAACAGATGACCACGTGCTATGTATGTCTGATTTTGGTCCAACCGGGCCAGCGTTCATTAAGGGTCTTTCTAACAGCCGAAGGAGTTCTATCTCGTTTGGTTAGCAGGGGATAATCAGTTCAAAAAGAAATTGCTTCATACAAGTGACTGTTAAGAAGAGACCCAGTTCATCAACTTCGACATTGTTTAATATGACATCGCTCTCTTACAGATCAACTCCACACATTTCTTGACAACGAAATTTATATCAACAGATTGATACAGGGATACCACACCCTTGCTACCTATGCTGTAGGTACTGAGATCATATTTATACTTGCATTCTCGGATCCCACTACAAAAGTCATTACTGCTAACATATACAATCACTAATATTTCTGTTAAGAGGTGCAAGATCTGTGAGAGAAAATATAGCTGCAAGTGTAAGCATGGATTGTCAATGATATACTCATTGTAGATAGGTCTTGTGGACTTTCCGAACGCAATGCAGAGGTAAAATTTCATTGTTGATATCTATAAAATTGTTAGATGTAACACTGTAGGATATTGCACTACCCATATGACCATTAGAAAATGTTTTCATTTTTATGGGTGTCGAATTCGGTCACCTCGCTCATAATTCTGAAATTTCGTTGCATGCTTCTGATATAGTTTAACAGGCTGCCTACATACATCTTACTGAATTTATTGTATTATTTGTATCCTAGAACTTGTACGGGAGAAGGCATACAATTTCTTTTACTTTCATACGCCTGTTTAAAGCTTACTTTAGTAATCTTTTAATGCTATTGTTGAGGTTTTATTTCTTATGAATTCAAGATTAATTTTATGGATGTATTCATAAAAGGTATAGAAATGTTTCCAATGCCTTTTATAAATACTTTTTTCTGTTTTAGTCGTTTTAGCCATTGGATTGCGGACGTGCAGAGGCACCGCCTTTAACGGTTTTGGCTCGAACGAATCGACCCAGCACTTACTTTTTAATGCCTGGAACGTCTTCAATTGGTCTCTTCGGCCGAATCGCTATGTTACTGATCCCTAAACAGATTAAAACCGATTGACGAGCAATAGTGGAAGACAAAAACAGAAAGAAAACTCTCTCTCTCACACACACACATACACAAACACACGCAAACACACACACACAAACATACGCAAGCACACATATTAGGTTGTAAAGTATGAATTTTGTAGAAAAGAAAAAGTTTGCTAATGTTTTATAAATACAAGGAATAGTTTTATTCATCAAAGTATGCACCTATATTGTCAATACACTTTTGCCATTTCAGCGGTAGCTTGTCCAGCCCGGAACTAAAAAAGCCTGATAATCTAGAGTCAATAAAATCTTGGAAGGCCTGTTTTACAGCATCGTCGGAATTAAATTTTTTCTCCTAACGAAAAATTTTATCCAAATTCTGGAAAAAGTAGTTGTCAGTGGGAGAAACATCAGGTGAGCATGGTGGATG
>NW_021833939.1:37500-50000 GCF_006345805.1 Octopus sinensis | reverse complement strand
AAAAAGGAAGAAAAAAAAAGTAAACAGGTTTGACCTCTCCTGACCATTAATGTCCTTTGTCTCTTGGGCTATCTCTCCACCATCTGCTGAATCTATTTATAGACCTATAGAGCATGACCTCTTCACCAATTACTGCCCCAAACAGTGGTAGTAGTGGTGGTGATGGTGGTAATGATAAAAAAACAACAACAATAAGATACTGCTGTGACTACACATAAAACAATATCATTGATGATGATGATGCTGATGGTGATGGTGATGGTGATAATAATGATAGTAATAGTGGTGATAATCTATCTATCTACACACACGTACACACACACACAGAGTTCAGCCAACACAAACTTCACCTCGGCTCTTTAGATGTTAACCAAACATGAAAGTATCATCTGACAGGCAAGAATTCTGGCGTTGAAGACAGCCAGCCAGCCAGCCAACCACCCAGCCAGCCAACGAGACAAACAGACACACAACTCAACCCGCTGCCAACGTACTGTGATGGTGATAATGATAAAAACAAAAATAACAATAATAAGATACTGCTGTGACTACACATAAAACAATATCATTGATGATGATGATGATGGTGATGGTGATGATGATAATAATGATAGTAATAGTGGTGATAATAATAATAGTGATAATAATGGTGATGATAATAAAAATAATAAGCCGGCTACGGCTGCTATAATGGTACGATTATAATTGTAACGGCAATGATGGCCGTCTCCCCGCGAGCCACTCAGAGCTCAAAAATGATAACATTATCGTAGCACCAAAATGTTTTTGGAAACTAAAAGGAAAACTAAATCAGTATACCAAATCGCTTGTCCTATGGTTAATCTGGAAGCGCGTCCCCCAGGGAAGAGCAAGCCTGGGATCGAAAAGTCATCAACTGGCACAAACTCTTCTCTGAATACGGACATGGATGGTCACTTGAACGGGAAATTCCCCAACTCGAGCCCTCCAAGTTCACCACCACAACCACCACAGAAAGAAAAATGTAAGCGGAACAAATGGACCCGAGAAGAGTATAAAGAAGTAATATACGCTTATTACTATGCATTAGGTAGGCCATCTCAAGAGAGACACACTGCAAACTCTTACAGTATATGGAGAACACCGAATCAAGACAGTAGACCCTATTTGGGCGAGAACAAATTGGCAAATGTGAAGAGGGATATCCTTAGAAATAACGGACTCACAGTGAAATAAGCGCGATCAAGGACGCAACGGAAAATGACATAAATATAAGACACAAAGGAAATGAAGAATCAGATGAACAGAATAGCCCGCCACAAGGCTTAATTGAAAGACTGCCATCTGACCAAAGCACGCAAAGGCCTGAAGATACAAGAAATTCTATTGAACTTGTTAAAGATAGCCAGAAAAATGATAAAACAACAGTAACTGAAGATCTCGCATTTGCTGAAGAACACAGAGAGTCTATGGCAGAAATGAGGCAGAAAATCCTGAATACGCTTGAAGTTGTAAGACATACAAGTATGAATGATAGAGAACCACTTCATAAACTCTCAAATACAAACCAAAATAAAAAACAAATCAAAATTGGCAACTATGTAACAAATGAAATAATACAAGAATTAAAACCTGATTTTACTGAGTTAAATGAAATTATTTACGCTTCTGCTAGGGCAATTGAAACCAGCTGTATGCCCCCGAAAAAACAAAGAAAACAAAACCTGGGAAGAAATCAAACCTGGAGAAGTAAAATTGAAAAAGAGATTGAATTTATGAGAGGGGAAATATCAATATTAAATGAACTAATATGTGGAAATGATGTAAGATCCAGAATAGGAAGAAAGATGAAGAGAAAATTTGGATCCTCACCAAGAGAAGAACTGATATCAATAAAAGAAACGCTGAAACAAAAAGTCCAAGCAAAAGCCCAAAGAATACGAAGATTTGAGAAGAGAAACAAGTTTTACAAGCAAAATAAGCTGTTCACATCCAATGCCAAAAAATTCTACAGAGAAATAGGGAAGGAGAAAGTAACCGTTAAAGATCCCCCCTCCCATGGAAGAAGTTCAAAACTTTTGGAAAAGGATTTGGAGTGACGAGAAGACGTACAACATAAATGCAGACTGGATTATACAAACTGAAGGATCCTACCAAAATTTACAACAACAAGCATGGGAAGACATCACAATAGCAGACCTAAGAAAGGCACTCACGAAGGCCCATAATTGGAAATCCCCCGGTAAAGATAGGGTGCCGAATTTCTGGCTCGCATCGCTCCCATGCGCACACAGTAAGCTAGTTCAGCTGCTCAATGGAATTATGAGAGACCCAAAGAAAACACCTGAATGGTTAGCAAGTGGTATTACTTACCTACTCCCAAAGAATAACGAAACCAAACTTCCAAAAAACTATCGGCCTATAACCTGCTTATCCACCACGTATAAAATCCTAACATCTATCCTAGCGGAGAAAACATATGCATTCATGGGAAAGAGCGATATTTTCCCCATTGAACAAGAAGGGTGCCACCGAGGCTCTTACGGATGCAAAGATCAGCTGCTAATTAGTCGTATGATCCATGAGAACTGTCACAGCCAGCGCAGAAATCTCAGCTCCGCATGGATTGACTATAAAAAGGCCTTCGACAGTATGCCGCATTCATGGATCTTGAGATCGCTGGACATCTTCAAAATTTCCCCTGTGATTTCAAACTTCCTGAAGCACTATATGTCGTTGTGGAATACGAATCTCCAATCATACCACTCTAATGGAGTACTTGCCTCAGAGAATATAAACATCAACTGTGACATTTTTCAAGGTGATTCACTTTCACCTTTAATATTCTGCATAGCCCTAATACCCCTTACAAGTGAATTAAACAGAACAAGGTATGGGTATAAAATTGTCAATAAAAAAATAAGCCATCTATTTTATATGGATGACCTAAAACTCTATAGTAAAGACGATAATGAACTTGAAGGCCTATTGCGCTCTGTGAAAGCATTCAGCGATGACATTGGGATGGAGTTTGGGCTTGAGAAGTGTGCCAAGGCCACTTTCCAGAAAGGGAAAGTGAAAACCACAAATTCAGCCGTGTTAGATGTTGACACAGTCATAAGAGAGCTTGAGCAAGAACAAATATACAAATATTTAGGGATAAATGAAGGCTCTTGTATTCAGCATGCAAGCATGAAAGAGAAGATCAGGAAGGAATGTTATAGGAGAGTTCGAGCAGTCCCGAAATCTGAACTAAATGCACGTAACAAGATGTTAGCTATAAATTCCTTAGCAGTTCCTGTTGCTACAATGTGTTGAACTGGAATATGAGTGAAGTATGAAGTAAAGAATATAGATAGGAAAATACGCAAGCTGCTGAGTTGTAATAGGATACAACACCCAAAGGCAGACGTAGATCGCCTTTACCTCCCCAGAGCCCAAGGAGGTCGAGGCCTGATCCAATTTGAACTAGCTTACAAAACAACCACAATTGGACTGGCCAAATATCTTGAAATAAAGAATGACTGGATGCTAAAGCTCGTAGAAAATCACGAGAGACGAAAGAAGCTTCATTCTATCATAAAGGAAAGCAAAAAATTTGCTATTGATCTCGTGCAGGATACCCAAACTGAACAACCCGAGGGAAGTACGGCAACTGTTGTTGCAAAGAAGGTGAAAATAATGGCAACGAAAAAAGCGCACGAGCAATTGGCTGATAGGTGGGAAGAGAAACCTCTGCACGGCAAATATGTGGCCCGTAGCAAACAAGCTGATGTTGACCAGAAGCAAACCCATCAGTGGCTACGGAGCTCAGGGCTAAAAGCAGGGAGCGAAGGTTTCATCCTGGCTGCTCAAGATCAAAGCCTATTAACCCAGAACTACCAGGCCAATGTGATGAAAAATGGAGTAGACCCAAAATGCCGATTCTGCAACGACATGATTGAAACAGTAGATCACCTAATCTCTGGATGTAAAGTCTTAGCACCAGTGGAGTATAAATTAAGACATGACAGAGTTGGCCAATATCTCCACTGGCTAATAAGTCGGCATTACAATATCAAAACTGCCGACAAGTGGTATAATCACCACCCTGAAGCTGTAACTGAAGGAGAAAATGTAACGATTCTGTGGGACTTTCCAGTACATACAGACCGAACCATCAAAGCTAATAAACCGGATATTGTTGTGAAAGACCAAAACAATAAAGTTTGCTTATTGATCGACATGAGCATCCCCTGTGATCATAATATCTCGGCGAAAGAGTTTGACAAGCTCAGAAAATATAAAGACCTGCTCATTGAAATTGAGAAAATGTGGCATCTCAAGGCGGTTACAATACCAGTGATCGTAGGAGCACTAAGGATGATCAAGAAGGGGACCGAAAATTATATGAGAATGATCCCTGGCTTACCATCCCAGCAAGAAATGTAAAAGATTGTCTTAACTGGTACATCACACGTATTGAGAAGAGCATTGTCGATGTGAGAACTATTACTACCCATGTATTTTAATTTAACTTTATTTCTATCAAAAAAAAAAAATGAACGAACTAGTGAGTTTAGTTTAATGGCCTACCAATGTATACTATGAGTTTCTTTGCCCTAGGAGTCGGGAAGACACTCGGCAAGAAATGGAAGCAAATTTGAAAGAAGAAGAAAAAATGATAATGATAATGATAATAATAATAATAGAAGAAAAAAAATGCTTTCTAGTTGATGTATCAATACCGGCTGATGACAACGTGTCTCTAAAAGAAATGGAGAAACTCTCAAAATACAAAGACCTGGAAATAGAGGTAACTAGAATGTGGAATCTGAAAACAGAAACAATTCCTATCATAGTAGGTGCATTAGGCATGATAAAAAAATATTCAGACAAATACATAACAAAAACACCAGGACTTACAAACACATATAACATACAGAAAATTGCACTACTAGGCACTGCACACATCCTACGCATAACACTTTCCATACAATAACCATCAGAGCATCACAACAAATCACAGCACATACCCAAGGCACACAGAGCTGCGCTCGGTAGTGAAGTGAAAGCACGCTATAAAAAAAAAAACTAATGAATAATAATAATAATAATAATAATAATAATAATATAATAATAATAATAATAATAATAATGATAATAATAATAAGAACAATAATAATAATAATAAGAACAATAATAATAATAATAATAATAATAATAATAAATAATAATAATAATAATAATAATAAATGCCCTGATGCAGTACCAGACAGTGGCTCTCATGGCTCCTGATCTTAACTGATTGTAAGTGTTATCATGTACATTGTTTTGTCTTGGCATAAAAGATGGTCTACAGCAAATATTCTGCTCAGTACCACAGATTTGCTTGTCAGTTGTTTGACCGTAACCAGTTGAGTATCGCCCTTAGTGGTTGAGGATATGTGCATCTCTGATCATGAGCAAAAATAGCGGGGGAGCATCATAGCTATGTGTTGAGAGTGTAACGAACTTTGTGTGTGAGTGAATATCTTGTCTTGTACTTTCGGGGTACAAGAAAGCAATCACTAGCCGTTGCTTTAATAATCCAGAATTCTACCAGTCAGAAACAACAAGACGCAGACGTAAAATATATATATACTACTTTATTCTCTTTCTTGGTAACAATAACAATAAGTGTGTTATCTGATGTCCTTGGTTCGGGGCGCGCAAGGCTGAAAGTTAATCGATTGTAATATTTACAATATTCAGCCGCTAAAAACCAGAACGGGTTCAAGATGGCGTCGAACAGGGAAGATGATGTCTGCAACAATCCAGGTTAAAGGCCTTTTGGTAAGGACTGCTAGAAGCAAGTTCGAACGGAGAGAAAATATGCGTGACCGTCTCCTTCAATCGCTGCTGTCCCAAGTCCTGACGGAGAGAGAATATACGTGACCGTTGCCTTCGATAGCCATGTCTCAAAGTCCCCGCTGACTGCTGCTAGTGGTCAAACGTTCTACGATCCCCCTGCCTTGGCCAGGGTCGTGCTTCCGGTGGTTCGCGCATGCGCGAGAGGGCCCTTCCTTTCTGTGCCTTGGTGAAGGCACCAACACTCGCACGCGCGAGATAGAAAATGGACGGTGCGCGCGCGCGCCGCTATATAGCGTCACTACAAGAGGGATTCTTTGGGATTTGGATAATTCATTGCTGGAAACATGGGTGTTTCGTTCAACATCCTTAAGCAACTCATATTCATAGACCTTTTGAGCGGGATGGGCTACTCGACCTGAAGAAAATTCTAACTGGGCCCCACCTGCAAGGTCATGTGCTATCTATCTTGATATGATATCACCATCTCGCGCACATATGGTTGTGATGCATGTGCCTGATGTACTCTTATCAGACGGGTAGTCATGATGGGTATACTGGGCTTCGTATATTTTACCCCAGTGTCACTTTGATGGCATGCACTGCTCTCTTACTCACTCAATAATAATAATAATAATAATAATGATAATAATAATAATAATAATAATAATAATAATAATAATAATATTAATAATAATAATAATAATAATAATGATGATAATAATAATGATAATAATAATAATAATAATAATAATAATAATAATAATAATAATAATAATAATTATTATTATTTTGTCTTGGTATAAAAGATGGGCTACAGCAAATATTCTGCTCAATACCACAGATTTGCTTGTCAGTTGTTTGACCTTAACCAGTTGAGCATGCCCCTTAGTGGCTGATGATATGTGCATCTCTGATCACGAGCAGAAGTAGTGGGGGAGCATCATAGCGATATGTTGAGAGGGATTCTTTGGGGTTTGAATAATTCACCTCTGGAAACATGGGTGATTCTTTCAACATCCTTAAACAACCCTTATTCAGGAACCGTTTGAGCGGGATGGGCTACTCAACCTGAAGAAAATTCTAACTGGGCCCCACCTGCAAGGTCATGTGCTGTTTATCTTGATATGAGATCACCATGTCGCGCACATATGGTTGTGATGCATGTGCTTGGTGTACCCTTATCAGACGGGTAGTCATGATGGGTATATTGGGCTTCGTATATTTTACCCCAGTGTCACTTTGATGGCATGAACTGCTCTCTCACTCAATAATAATAATAATAATAATAATAATAATAATATAATAATAATAATAATAATAATAAATAATAATAATAATAATAATAATAATAATAATAATAATAATAATAATAATAAATTCTTTTATTGGCCACAAGGGCTGACAAAAATCAATTATCACATAAAGGGACAAAACAGGACGAAAGGTTACAAAGGGTTCTGTCCGTTTGTAAAATCGAGTAAAAAACAGTTTAAACAACTAAAGATTATAACAATGAAAATCTCCCAAAAAGGGGAGGCGTTACGAAAGGGAGCCTGGTCAAAAGGTGGGTAGAGAGCCCCTTTCTCCTTTTATACTACCTTTTTAAATCACAGCTGTAACCTCAGAATGGCTCCTTTCATACTGGCCATTCTTGCGACATTTATCCACCTTTCATTAAACTTCCTATCGGACAGCACTTCCCTCTCTACTCTCATCTTTCTTTTCAAGTGAAACTTGAAAAAGTTGATGAGGCCTGGGCCAAAGAGGAAAGTGTCAGACCTTAGCCCTTTCAAACGGGTCCACCATACCACCTCTTTCGCTACAGCCACTAGGCAAAAGAAAACTGCCTTGCCCTCCCGGTTAAAGGAGACCGTCCTATATGCGACAGTAGCTGTTCGACATAAGCCCATAGTTCAGCGATGCTCGGACACTGGACGAGTGCGTGCAGGACGGTTTCGTCGTCCTGGCAGTACCTCGGGCAGGTCCGGTTGACGACACTTCCGTGCCGGTAGAGTTTATCTCGAATAGGCAAAGCCCCTCGGTAAAACTGCCAGGAAATTATCCATTGGCCCCGGCCCGAAAGTCCTTCCGAACAGACTGCTCAACTCGTTATCGTCAACGCCTAGAGTTTCCCCGAGAACGTCGTCGCACTTTTCTCCCAGCATGGCCGCGGCCTTCGGGCTAAAACATCTTTAAGGATTTAAGGATTTAACCCTCTATAGAACGCTAGAGTGGAACTACTACCGATCGCATTGCCCGCTTGGCGGAGGGCTGAGAGAGCTTGACAGCACTCGAGGTGCCAAGCGCCCTTTCTCGGTCTACGTTTGATCCAGGTCTGCAGCTCTGTCAAAGAAACGAGCTGCGGAAAGTCACGTCTGACAAAAGACGACCACACCTGTTCACCGTCTAGGAAACGCTTGAGATGTCGTAGCCTGAGCGCATGTCTGCGCATCGGTAACCACGGCATGCCAAGGCCTCCGTTCATCGGTCGTTGACAGTAGATGGATTGCCTGACCAGTGGTACCTGACCCTTTCACAAAAAGTCGAAGAGCAAGCGTACCAGCTTGGCCAACCAGCGGTCGGGACAAGGGACGACGGTCAAGCGGTAATAGATGACGGATGCTATGTACGCATTCGCCACCTCCGCTCGACCATTCAGGGACAGCTTCCTCTCGGCCCATTTCTGGGTGAGATTGGCCACCCTGCTCGTCACTTCTTCCCAGTTTTTATCCACCTGGGGGTCCGGACCGAACCAGACCCCGAGCAGTTTAACGGATCCGTCTGTCCAGCGCCCTACGACGCTGTTGAACGCCATGGACTTGCCTCTTCAGGTGCCTAGTTGCAAGCCCACGGACTTTCCGCGTTAATTTTTGCCCCTGTCACCGCTGCTTCGTATTCGTTTAGCGTCTCGCCGATCAGGTCAATGTGCCTGTAGCTTGACACCATCACGGTGACGTCGTCGACATAGGCAGACACGCGGTTTCCACCTCCTAGAGCGCGCGGGATACCCCTCAAAGCCTCCAATTTGCGCAGTAATGGCTCGAGAGTCAATACGTACAAGAGGGAGGAGAGAAGGCATCCTTGGCGGACCGAACGCGAGATGTCAAACGGCTCTGAAAGGTGACCGTTCACCCGTATTACCGAGCAGATGTTGCTGTATAAAGCAGCGATCCACCTGCGGCAGACTGGACCGAAGCCGGCTGCCTTGAGAACAGCGGTTAGGTATCGATGGTCGACCCTATCGAAGGCTTTACACTGATCTAAATTGATCAAAGCCCCACCCGCACCAGCGTCGTTACCCACCCTCTCTATGGTGTAGCGCATGAGATGGAGATTATCGTGTATCGACCTGGTCGGCACGGCGCATGTCTGCGCCTTGCCAACCAGTTTGTCCACGACAAGCGCCAATCTCTTGGCTAACACCTTGGCCAAAATCTTCAGCTCTGCATTGAGCAGAGTGATGGGCCGAAAGTTCCCTATAATGTCCCCCTTGTTTGGGTCCTTTCTCAGCAAAGCCACCACTCCTCGACAGACAAAAGCAGGAATTCTCCCGTTTTGCTACCAGTTGCAGTAGACGTTTGCCAACAGGCCCGCAAACAAGTCTGGCATTGAAGTGTAAAGCTCGTAGGGCAGACCATCCAAACTCGGCGATCTACCTCTCGTGCAGCTTTTCATTGCTTCTTCCACTTCCCAGGCAGATATCGGCCTTTCGCAGCACTCTGCCTCTCTGTCCGAGAGTTGCGGTAGGCCGTCCAGGTACACACCGAAGTCTGCACCATTGTCCGTCCCACCGTTCGTCCCAAACAGTTGAGTAAAGTGCCGCTGAAACACCGCACACATCTGCTTCGGCTCGGAAACCTCGCGCCCGTTCTGGTCCACCAAAGACCGAATGATCGCTTTGTTGCCCCGCTTCGCCTCCGCCACGTGGGCCCATCAAGCGGCCTTAGTCCCCTCCCCGCTTAGCGAACGCGCCTTAGCTCTGGACAACGCAGCCTTCGTGTTTGGCGTCAAAGTGTTGGTCGAGGGTCAACCTAGCCGCCAACACGTCGGTTACGATGCCTGTTTCAAGAGCCTCGTCTAGTTTTCTAACTAAGTTCCGCTCCGTTTTTCTACGTTCTACAGCTAGAGCCTTACTAAACCTAATCGACTCTGCTCTAATTGCTCTCTTGAGGGCAAACTACCAGTTGTTGTTAATGATTGCCCCCGTGAGCGCCCGTTTAACTAATAAACTAATCCGGTCTCTGTAGGCTTTGCACGCCGTTAACGACGCGTTCAGCTTCCAGTAGCCGGGTCCCTGTCTATGTAGCCTATCTAAGTCGATCGTACAGATCACGAATTTATGGTCTGTATAGTCGACCAGGTGGAAGTGTGGACACCCTATGCTGTCCTTATCCGCTGGCCTACAGAACACTCTATCTAAGTACGATCTAGACGACCCGATGCGATTAGTCCCAGTCCACATTGGCACATTCGGGTTGTCTAGTCGAAACCTGTCGGACAGCTGAAAGCGCCCGAGCAGGTTAGCGAGGCTCTTGCACCCCCCTCTCCTACCAGAAGCTCCCGTGCCCACCCGATCGAAACATTCGTCTAAGACAGTGTTCCAATACCCAACTAGCACTAGAGTGCGTGACGTTCCTAAGAAAACTTCCAGATGCTTGAAATAATCGGAAATAATAGGCAGCCAGCAGTCTGAAAGCACCGCCATCACTACCGTCTACGTCGAGGACCATCAACTTACCTTCTGGATCCAGGAAGACTGTCCTTATTTTCAAATCCAGGCCCTTCCGAAACAACACCGCAGTACCACCACCGCCCGCTCCCGGCCGACACGGAGATAGAAAAATCTCGTATCCGCCGAAAAGGGCCGCGAGTTTCTGCGGGTGGAGAACCTGGTTTCACTAATGGCTGTTAAATCCACGCTGTGAGACCTCAGGTCGTTTAACAGGTGGCCCTGTTTCCAAGGTGATTCGAGGCCTCTCACATTTAAGCAACCTATTCTGAGTTTAGCCATGTTTTTCTTAAAGGTTTAAAAGGAGAAAAAGGCTCTACTTACTGTTGTTTGGTGGGGTGGCTCCCTTGTGCTTTTGCACGAGTGTTTCCACCAAGTTTTTATATACTTTTTGGGAGAAATTTCTTCCTAGCGACCCAACATCGTTAGGGAATTTCTCTTTGATTTCACTGTATATCGTTTTGTTGATTTTTATTGTCAGAATGTGTGCTGGTGGTGTATTGTGTGTTGGTATGA
The DNA here is from genome assembly GCF_006345805.1 of Octopus sinensis. Lineage (NCBI taxonomy): Eukaryota > Metazoa > Mollusca > Cephalopoda > Octopoda > Octopodidae > Octopus > Octopus sinensis. Next base: position 38,944 of record NW_021833939.1, on the reverse strand, counting down.
TAAAGTCTGAGTACTTAGTGTCAGTATTTTCTTTTATGTATGCTATAAGTCGTTCGTTTTTTGTGTTTATTGCTGTAACGGTGTCTGTGTGTGTTGGTGTGTGTTGCAGTGATGGTGGCGAAAGTGTTGTTGTGAGTGCATGTTGTTGTTGTGAGTGCATGTTGTTGTGAGTGTATGTTGTTGTTGATTTGAGGAAGCTCTATTTGTTCGTTCTTCCCCTGTGTTTTGTGTGTGTCTTTTTGCTTTTTCCTTCTTTTCTTTTTGGGTGGCACCGTTTGCCACTCCCATTTCTCGCTATCAGTGCTCGCACAATCCGAGCTTACCTGATCCGGAAAGGGGACATTTTTCGGGTCAACAGTTTGTCGAAAACAGTTTGTGGGAAACGGTGATGTTGCTGTAGTAGTTGGTGTCTCCTTCTGCGTAGTCTTCCTTGGTGTTGGTATTGGTTTGGTGATGGCTGGGGTGGTGTTGCTCTTCGTGGTGTTGGTGACGGTGTTGGTGGTGTGGAAACCTTTTGTGTTTCATTCTGTTGTTATTTCTGTTGTTGTTGTTGCTGCTGCTGTCTCTTACCTTCTGCCTCCATTCTTTTCTTGTAAATGGGGCAGTCCCTCTTTAGATGGCTTTCGCTGCTGCAGAGGTAGCATTTTGGCTTTCGCTCCTCTACAGCAACGTGTAATCTTGTGCCGTCCGGCAAATTTACAGAATCTGGGATCGTATTTAAGTTGTCTTGCTGTATCTGTGCCAGGAGCAGCACTCCCATTCCTGAGCAGTTTTTCTCCCTGACTCTCCGTACATCCAGAATAGTGGCAGTGTCCTCTATGTCATAGAGGATAGCGGCCACCAGCCAAGATATATCCAGCTCGGGCGGAACCTGGTCGATTTTGATTTTCGTTATTCGCTGACCAAGGTAAGTCGGGACGAGTAACAAACTTTCGGTTTGCAAGGGCGAAATGGCATCCTCCTCCGTTGGGAAACGAACATCCACGGTTCCGAAACGTTTCCCCTTGGTCTTCGGAGCTATTTCCAGTTGTTGTGGTGTGGCGTTTGTTATTTTTTTGTATTTTCTATCGAAAATTTTTATAAATTATTGTTTTTTTTGTTGGATTCGTTTATTCGTGCTTGTGGAGTATTGAGGAAAATGCTATTGCCTTCTTTCCTCAATAACACCTTTGCACTTTTTATCTCTTCTATTGTAACCTTTATTTCCTCCGATACCTGTTTGGCAGCGGAGGCAAAACTGGTACTATGTTGTTCAGTGTTGTCTCTGGTGATGGTGTCTTTGTTCGTTTAACAGAAGACACCGGGCACGTTTAACAGAAGATACCGGGGACGTTTAACAAGAAGACACTGGGGACGTTTAATAGAGAAGACACCGGGGACGATTAACATGTGAGACCGATAAAACACTGCTCCGAAATTTATCCAAAAACATCGGAAATAAAGA